>NC_068277.1:4692176-4849676 GCF_025860055.1 Xyrauchen texanus | reverse complement strand
CCATGTCTTATTTCACTTTTATAAAAAATGTTTGCTCTTACAGATAGTGCGATTGCTGCAAGACGTGTTGATTAAAGAAAAGACAAGACCTTCGTGTAAGAGTAAACAATGTTCTCCCACAGAAAGATACAAAATATACATGGACCCAGTCCATTCACGTAAGCTGCCTTGTCTGTTAAAATCTAACAGGAACAATTTTATCAGTAAACTTGTCAAATATAAAAAGAGAACTGAAAGATTTGCTTAGAAATACAAACTTGGAACAATCGATCGGTCTTTGATACTCAAAATAAACTCTCAAAAATCATAGACTCCCTTATGTGAGACTTCCAGTAAAGTTTTGCAGCAGGTAAGTGCTGTTGGGAGAGTCATCACTGCCTCCTCGCAATACATCATGAATCTGAAAAAAGGGGGGGAAAAAGGTGATGTTAATTTGAGTATACAAACGCAACGGACACAATTGAGAAAAAAGAAAACCACCTTTTGACCGATTAATTTCCATGAAGATGGAAAGATGAAGATTTGTATATACACGAATGAGCCAAAACATTATGACCACCTGCCTAATGTGCTGTCGGTCCTCTGCGTGCCACCAAAACAGAGTCGACCTGCCGAGACATGAACTCTACAAGACCCCTGAAGGTGTGCTGTGGTATCTGGCACTGAGACATTAGCAGCAGATCCTTCAAGTCTGGTAAGGTGGTGCTGCCGTGGATCGAACTTAATGGTCGAGCACATCCATACCATGAAGGGGTGTACCTGGTCTGCAATGTTTAGGTAAGTGGCATGCATCAAACTGACATCCACATGAATGTTTGCACCCAGAGTTTCCCAGCAGAACATTGCCCAGAGCATCACACTCCGTTCACTGGCTTGTCATCTTCCCACAATGCATCCTGATGCCATCACTTCCCCGGGTAAATGGCGCACACGTACACGGCCGTCCACGTGAGGTAAAAGAAAACGGGACTAATTGGACCAGGTGACCTCCTTCCACTGCTCCAAGGTACAGTTCCGATGCTCACATGCCCATTGTAGGTGCCTTCAACGGTGGACAGGGGTCATCTTGGGCACTCTGACCAGACTGCAGCTATGCAGCCCCATAAGCAGCAGGGTGTGGTGCACTGTGTGTTTTGACTCATTCCTCCAGTAACCATCATTAAAAAAAATGTGACTTGTGCCACAGTAGACCTTCTGTCGGTTCGGTCCAGACAGGATAGCCTCCGTTGCCCTCACGCATTGATGAGCCTTAGGCGCTCAACACCCTGTTGACAGTTTGTCCCTTCTCGGACCGCTGTCGGTAGGTACTCACCAGAAGCCTTGCCGTTTCAGAGATGCTCTGGCCCAGTCGTCCGGCCATAAGAATTTGGCCCTTGTCAAAGTCGCTCAGGTTTTTCCTCCTGCCCATTTCTCCAGCATTCAACATGTTAACTAGGAGAACTGATTGTTCACTTACCATCTAATCTACCCAGACCTTGACATGTGACATTGTTAGGAGATGATCAACATTATTCGCTGTGTTATCATCTGAGTGGTCATAATGATTTGGCTCATTGGTGTATTGTACATTTTAAAGAAATTGCACTGACAAATAGAAATTTCAAGCCAATGTAATATTGTAAATCTGAGCATAATAAGAAAAAACTTGATTCGCCACAAACATTTCCATTACTTTCTTTCCCCAAGATTTCTTTGTAATTGGCAGGACTTTTTTTTTTAGGCATGCAAATCCCAATATCACAATGTTATGATATTTTCAGGTTTATATTTCCATATTTCCCATGACAATGGGAACCCTGAATTCTGATTAAAAGATAAATAAATAAAACTTTAGATGATTTTCGATGACTTGGAGCATATATACACAGATATTTAAAAACTGTACCCAGTTTGTGGCTTTTGCGGCGGGTTCTTTTAGTAGGAACATCAGGATTAGGTGTTTCCGGCTCAAGGGTTCGTTTTACTGTCACAGCGCGAGACAATCGCTCAGGAGCACTGGCTGCAAAAACACACAAACACACTTTAAATCGCAATTATTGCCAGCAGTCACAGAAAGGATTGGGTAGAAACTTATGGAAATGGGAATGTGATGAAAGAAATAAAAGCTGAAATAAATCATTCTGTCAACTATTATTCTGACATTCACATTCTTATAATAAAGGAGTAATCCGAACTGACCTAAGACAGGGAACGTAAACTTCTGACTTCCACTGTATGCCAATGACATGTACTTAGCGATTACTTGCTATATATTTGTCTGCGAGTAAAACAAACAGGCTGGCTGTTTTATACTCTTTTTACGCTTTCCAACGACATATGACACATGACTATTACAGAAGTTTGATATTTTTATCGTTTACAATATTAAGTACAGTGCAAAGTTTTTAATAAATGATCAAAACGGGACACTTCTGATTTGTCTACAAATTTCAAAGCCCTTGTTCAGTTTTGGTCATAAAGTCTGCACGCATTGTAAAGTACAGCTTCTAAGATTTAAAACGATGCCTATATTGTGTTGGTCAAGACTGCCGTTATTAATGTTAATTACCACAAAAAATGATTTTGACTTTTCACTAGTTTGTTCAAAACAAAAACAAAAATTACAGTGAGGAACGTACAATGGAAGTGAATGGAGCCATTAAAATACTCCGTTTCAAAACTATAGCCACAAGACGTAAAATACGCGTCAACATGATTTTACTGTAATAAAACTGCTTACTAACCTTATCCGTGTGAAGTTATATTCAATATAATAATTTAGTTGTCTTTACGACATGACATCCTGAAATCTGTTACTGTAAATAACTTCCTGTGATTTATTAAATAAAGTCTTTTTTTTGTGGTAATCAACATTATGCTACAAATGCTATTGACTGAGCTTAACTTATAAGCAGAATATACTTTTGCTAGTGGATATCTGGTTTTCTTCCTATTAATTGGCTCAAACGAAATTCTAGAATATTTTTCAATGATTTAATGCCCTAGTCAAGGCAAATGTGGGCAAATCGAGTGACTAGTTCTTTCTCTGAACATCTCAACGTACCTGTCTGCCCAATTTTATCAAAACTTTATTTCACAGCAGACCGATATAAACCGGTGCACCCTGACTCCCTACTTCTTCGTAGCAGCCAGCCAATCAGATTGACAAAAAGTTTAGTCGGAAACACGTACTGAGCGTTTCCTCAATGTCTCTCAGCTCTTGCTCCTGCTGCTTGAGTTCCTGTCGCTTGCGTTTCATCGGAGGACTTTGCAGGTATTGCAAATGAATGTTAAGGTCAGATTGAACTTCAGATGCCTTCTTCATCGCAACCAAATACTGCTGCAACAACTCTACACAAACACACACACGGAAGAAACTATTAAGCAAACATAAGACTTCAATAAGACTTCTGTTAAACATTTTCATACTTCATTTCCCCCCTAATAAAAGAATAATTCACCCAAAAATAAACATTCTGTCATTTACTCTTAAATGCACAACTGTGCAGATTTTGCTCTTATGGAAAGAAATTGGTGCTTTTATTCACCAATGTGGCATTCAACTGATCACAATGTTTAGTCGGGACATTAATAACATGACAATTTAATACTACAATTTGCAAAACATTTTCAGAACTTCTTAAACTACATCAAAACACTCATAAAAAAAAATCCTCCACATGACAGCTTTGCAGATCCTTGTGATTCTAGCTGTCAGTTTGTCCAGATACTCCGGTGACCTTTCACCCCACACTTCCTGTAGCACATGACCTTTCACCCCACACTTCCTGTAGCACTTGCCATAGATGTGATTGTCTTGTCGGGCACTTCTCACGCAGTCTAGCTGATCCCACAAAAGCTCAATGGGGTTGAGATCCGTAACACTCTTTTCCAATTATCTGTTGTCCAATGTCTGTGTTTCTTTGCCCACTCGAACCTTTTCTTTTTGATTTTCTGTCTTTTTCTTTGCACTTCTTCCCATAAGAGTCTTCTCTTTACTGTTGTTCATGAAACTGGTGTTTAGCGGGTAGAATTCAATGAAGCCGTCAGCGGAGGACATGTGAGGCGTCTATTTCTCAAACTAGAGACTCTGATGTACTTCTCTCTTGTTTAGTTGCACATCTGGTCTTCCACATCTCTTTCTGTCCTTGTTAGAGTCAGTTGTGCTTTGTCTTTGAAGACTGTAGTGTACACCTTTGTGTGAAATCTTCAGTTTTAGGCAATTTCAAGCATTGTATCGCCTTCAATCCTCAAAACAATGATTGACTGATGAGTTTCTAGATTAAGTTTCTTTTTTGCCATTTTTGACATAATACTGACCTTAAGACATGCCAGTCTATTGCATACTGTGGCAACTCAATAACAAACACAAAGACAACGTTAAGCTTCATTTAATGAACCAAACATCTTTCAGCTGTTTTATATAATGGCAAGTGTTTTTCTATCACCAAATGATCAATTTATCTTGATTACTCAAGGATAAGGTGTTGGAGTGATGCTGCTGTCTAGATGTGATTTAAAATGACTTCTCAAATAGTGATGATGCTGTTTACATCAGTAATGTCCTGACTATACTTTGTGATCAGCTGAACGCCACTTTGGGAATTACATTACCAATTTCCTTCCAAAACAGCAAAATCTGCACATTATTCCAAACTTTTGGCCGCCAGTGTGTATATACATACACATATATATATATATACACACCCACCCACCCACACACCCACACACCCACACACACACACACACACACCGGGAGAGAGAGAGAGAGAGAGAGAGCAGTAAAGCTTGTCACCTGGTTTGTAATTATCTCCAACACCTGTGTCTTGTTGTAGTGATACGGAGAGAGACATTTAAGGAAAGCCAAGTGTCGAGAGAGAGTGTCCAGAAAGCACGACTGCCCGAGTGTGCTATTTTTGTGTGAATGCTTCATTTTAAGGGTGGTTACGTCATATGTACAGAGACCCTCAAATTAAAAGTACTGACCTCAAAACCTGCTTCGCTGTCTCCTGACTCCTCCATTGCTCAAACCAACCAGTTGACAGTACTTACCGCTCTCTCTCTCCCGCAGACCGACACACGACCACGCCCCCATGCCACAGAGACGTAATAATCTTTGTTAAACCCCAGTTATGCATGTGTCTGGATATCACGAGCTGCTCAGTATCCAAAATGTGATTAGAGTAGTGTCTACATTTAATTAGGTTATGGAGTGCGAACCCCGGGTAGGGAAGGAGGTATTGCCCCAAGTGAAGGAGTTCAAGTACCTCGGGGTCTTGTTCACGAGTGAGGGGACAATGGAGCGGGAGGTTGGCCGGAGACTCGGGGGCAGCGGGGGCGGTATTACACTCGCTCTATCGCACCGTTGTCACGAAAAGAGTGCTGAGCTGGAAGGCAAAGCTCTCGATCTACCAGTCAATTTTCGTCCCTACCCTCACCTATGGTCATGAAGGTTGGGTCATGACCGAAAGAACTAGGTCGCGAGTACAAGCGGTCGAAATAGGCTTCCTCAGAAGGGTGGCGGGCTTCTTCCTTATAGATAGGGTGAGGAGCTCAGTCATTCGTGAGGAGCTCGGAGTAGAAAGGAGTCAGTTGAGGTGGTTTGGGCATCTGGTAAGGATGCCTACTGCGTGCCTCCCTAGGGAGGTGTTTCAGGCACGTCCAGCTGGGAGGCCTCGGGGAAGTTCCAGGACTAGGTGGAGAGATTACATCTCAATGTGGCTAGGGATAGGGAAGTCTGGGGCCCCCTGCTGGAGCTGCTTCCCCGCGATCCGACTTCGGATAAGCGGTTGAAGATGGATGGATGTTTCAAAACTTACTCACATTCTTAATTCACAGATTAGGCCTAATATCCCCCTAATGTATATTACACGTCACAACCGATTTGGAAGTCTCTTCTCAGGGATTCATGTGTTTATTACATTCAGCCAATAATCACATCTTTAACTCGGTGATTAATTCTTTGATCCTGTGTGTGAATACACGACATATGGCCAAAAGTTGCATGACAGCGTGACTAAACGGGTGACCCATCATCTGCACAACAGAACTCATGTGTAAATGGCAGGACGGCTGAGGTTAATATGATGTATTTATGAATTTATCTCTGTAAAGCGCTTATATGGGATTACATAAATCATATCTTGCAAATTATAAATGTGATTCAGTTTGGGGGGGTCATTGGCTTAAAAACATAATATATGTAAAAAATTATTATCTTCAGACACATTTTTAAAGCCATGACGGTAAAAACAGCCTTTTGTGTGTGTGTGTGTGTGTGTGTGTGTGTGTGTGTGTGTGTGTGTTCCAAAAAAAGTTATACGGGTTCGGAACAACTTAAGGTCGGGTAAATGATGACAATGTTATTTTTGGGTAAACTCTTCCTTTAAAGAAAGGGAAGAAAAATTATATATAAAACTTCTATGAACAAAATGAGATATTTTCTAATTATTTAATCTTCAAAGTATAGAGAGAGAGACAGAGTGAGAGAGTGTGAGTGAAATAGAGAGAGAGAGAGAGAGAGAGAGAGAGAGAGAGAGAGTGAAATTGAGAGAGAGATAAAGAGAGAGATAGAGTGAGAGTGAAATAGAGAGAGAGAGATAGGGAGAGAGAGAGATAGAGTGAGTTTATTGTTTTTGGCAATATTGTACTGTTTACACATGCCAATAAAGCTACTTTGAGAAAGAGAGAGACAGAGAGCGAGAGAGAGAGAGAGAGAGACAGAGAGAAAGAGAGAGAGGGTGTTTATTACCGAGCTGAGCGTGTGTGTTGTTGTACTCTTTGGGTAATGGAGCACCAAACACTTGACCTCTCAGTTTCTCTATGGACGGAGCTTTATTCTGTAGGCCTCCAAACTTGCCGTTGCTGCGGATCCGTTCACCATGACGAGTTAGAAGCGTTGGACACAGCACTTTATTCTGGACGACCTGCCAAACACATTCACAAACACGTGAACATGTGCACATGTTGCAGTAAACACATAAAAACACCCCCGACACACACACTCGTGCTCTTACCCCCCTGCGATAATCGTTAGCAGAATCCAAGTCATCCACCAGGATAGTGTCTCCAAGAAGACTCGTAAACACTGTGGAAACAGAGAACAAGAGTTTTTCAGTGTTGATGTATTTCCATTGATATTAGTGGCTTGGGTGGGACAAAATGGAGCATCTGTCTGATAAAAGTGAATTTTGTCAGCGTTTAGGAGTACTCTGGCATATAGAGCGCTTCAGGACATGAACTTAAATCACAAAACGTTCCTTTTGATTTAATGGCAACGAGTTCTGCATGCACTCGCAACAGTTTTGCGTTCCTTTGCAATACGTTTTGCATTCCCTCGTCTAGTCCAAAAAGAGTCCAATTTTATATCGGAGGAGTGTTTTTACTAGTTGAATATTTAAAGCTGAACGAGTACTCGATTAATCGACTACTCGAGCACATCCCTAACCCCTAGTATACCAGAAATGACACAACAGGGTCACTGCAAACAACATAAACCATTTTTGACTGTTTTTGATCAAATGTAGAAATCTTCCAAAGTATTTGACCAGTAATATAATTAGGGATGGAAATCGTAAGTCATTTAATCTCCCTAATGATTCCGGTTCCTTAAACAATTCTTTTAGCAATAATAAATGCAATTATTAGAATTACTGCAGTCATTCGTTTGGGAATGTAGGAGCCAAACGTAATGATTGATCAAACCACTAGATGGCAGTGTGCACCAGTGGTGTGGGTGTGGTCACCTGTTAATTTAATGTGGTATCTAAACTTCCCGTGGGTTGCATCGGGGACAGGTGGCGGAAACATATGGTTCTTACCATAGAGCAACATGCTTTACCCTCTGTAATATATATATGTCATTAAATGGACAACAAAGCATTTGAAATGGATATTGATGTGTGGACATTGTTTACGCCAATCTATGAGTAAAGATCATCTTATCACCTGGCCCTGGCTTATAGGAAAGCCACTACAGGGCAGTAGCGCTATATTTTTTTTATTATTTTCGCTATAAGTTGATGCTTAAAATGTTAAAGTTTCCGTATACATAAGTCAGGCATATGCATATGAGGTATCATTTGAAAAGCATTTTTTTTACTTAAAATAACAAAATAAGGCCTCAAAATATTTGCGGTGACAATTAGCGCTCCCTCGAGGTGATGTGGTAGACATATCTACATGAGAATAAAAGACCTTCACATAGCACCTAAATGGACGAGTCATATCAAATGAAAGCTCTCATTCTCTTTATTGTGTTGCACTAATACCACAGTTCGAAAGATTTTTAACGAATCGCAACGTGAAATATGATTTCTGTAAGTCATCAAATACAAACCTCTCTTTTAAGTGCCAAGTCCCAAAGCTCCCAAATAGCTAAAAACTTTTATCTTCTTTTCTAAAAATGTGTCATTTTTTACTTGTCTGTGAGCTTGTGTGGTGTTATATCTTAGATATCCAAAACAAAATATGCCATCCAGCTGTAAAAAGCATGCTTACTTTTGACTATTGATGATAACATGTTATATATCATCACAGAGGGGGATGATCTCTGCTTTCTAATGCCTCTAGTCCACTCAGAGGCCGAGATATTCGACTGAATGTCAATGGACGAGCACGTCTGTGAGGGCTAAAATGCGTAAGAGCGCCACCTATCTTTCAGATCTGTATATTGTGATGGAGAATACAATTATAATTAACAATAATTAACAAAAACAATTTCTGTTGTTTACAAAAACAAATTGTGAATCACACGATTATAAACATGCACAATATTATTTATGAATAAAATGTCATTTTTTTTTGTATTTGGTGGAAATTCAGATTTTTTTAATTTTTTTAATTAGTCCAAAGTATTTGTGAATGATAAGCTTTTAAATTTGAGTGTGAAAAATTGTGGGTGGCAGCCCAAACCAGAGTTTAAGGTTTAAATTACAGATAAATATTCAGAATAATTTTAGACGTAGATCAGATTTCTAATGGGTTGAGCCTTCGCACACACACACACACACACGCGCGCACACACACACATTCTATGTTAATGCACTAAAGTGCCATGTTGCTTGGCAACTGCAAACAGCCTACAACTAAGATAGAAACTATATTATTTGTTGAGAGAAAAAAAAAAAATTATTAATGAAACATTTACTGTTTATTAAACACGGGCATCTTTAGGCTTATTGCTGTTGCTGGTGTTGTCGTCTTCATGCTTCAACTTATAGAAGTGTCGGTTCTGAATTTTGCTTATTTATGACAATGAATGGTAAAATTAAGAAATTTAAATGTAAAAAAAGATCCAAATAGAATAAAATCCCAAAAGAAATGCATAATTCTATTGTCCAACTTCAGGGAAGAAGAATTGGTATCATCATCAAAAAACGGGTTACACATCGAACCCTTCCAGACAAACATGACTGTGAATACCAAAGGAAGGTGCCACTTTTCAATACCATATACACATATATAATGAGCCAGGACTGTGTTTGACACTTTTTGGGGTAAAAACACTCCGAGTATTGACATGAACATATCCAAATTCCAGCTGCACAGTTTGCTTTCAAGAAAGACCAGAAAAGTTAAAGCATTTGTACTTGTATGCTGAATTATAACGGTGACATTTTGCAGCCTTGTAAACCATCTGATACATTTTTGCAACGGGTTTCCAACTAAATCAAAACATGCACAACATCGTATTTATAATCAGTGGTTTCCTTAAAAAAATAAACTTTGAAGGGGAAATAAAGAAAACACATAATCAATAGCAATGCTTGAGTACTCGGAGTTAAACATGATTCCTCTGATCACACAAACCTGCACACAAGCTTTTGAAAACAATGCACAGCATGCTGCCAACATCCTCAAGCGGCCAAACATTTCATACAAAAAATCATTGTCAAATCCAAAACACACACACACACACCATTAGCTCATTCTATTACTACAATGTAATCGTTCTGCCAGGACATGAGCTGAGATGAAGCGTTACAAATAAGGACAAAAACCGTCTCTTAAAAGGAAGTTCCATGACATCATTCCATGATGCATTAAGCTGGTCGTTTCATCTGGAAACATTTAAAATATAGATGAACTCAAACACAGTGAATCCAATGTATACTTAACTACACAACAAAGTTGTGACAAAAAACACGCTGCATAACTACTCCATTCGTACAACTTGAAGCTTCCCCATAAACTCTCAAACACTCAAATAATGAGTTTAAACACTCACGCTCTCATTCTTCTTTCAAATGGAAACTAAAGTACATAAATTGGTCAATCATGGATTATTTGTTCTGGAAAATCTGTTTCACACCACTTAATGTCTTGAGACTGCGTTGTACTATTTTTCAGTACAACCAGGATCCAAGATTAACACTCGACAAGCCCCAAATAAAACTGGGATCCCGCTCTTTTCAAAGCACAATTTTCCAGGACATTTAATGTGCCCACCAAGTGCAATCTTTAAGCAAAAATGCATACGTGCATATAAATAGAGCTTTTATTTTGGCCATTTATTATTATTAATCCCTATAAAGCTGTGAATTAAATAAATACATAGTCTGTATGTGCTGCACACTTCAGAGTGCATGCGTGATGATCATGATGAGGAGTTTTCATTGTATGAGTGGCCAGCTTCACACATTCATTTTGAAGCATGCATCACTTGCAGATTATATACACAGATGAGCCAAAACATTATGACCACTCACAGGTGAAGCGAATAACGTTCATCGTCTCCTGACAAGCTCACATGTCAAGGTCTGGGTAGATTAGATGGTAAGTGAACAATCAATTCTCATAGTCAACGTGTTGAATGGTGGAGAAATGGGCAGGAGGAAAGACCTGAGCGACTTTGACAAGGGCCAGTATGTTATAGCCAGATGACTGGGTCAGAGCATCTCTGAAATGGCAAGGCTTGTGGGGTGCTCCTAAACAACAGTGGTGAGAACCTACCGACAGTGGTCCGAGGTGGTACAAACCACAAACTGGCAACAGGGGGTTGGGCATCTAAGGCAATGAAGGCTATCCCGTCTGTTCCATGACATTGAGTGATTCCATCTGTGTTTTTGCATACAACATGTGGTAACCGCTGTATACATTTTGAATGCCCAATTCCCAATGAGCTCAAGGTCCTCGTGGTGGCATACTGACTCGCCTCAATCCGGGTGGCGGAGGATGAATCTCAGTTACTTCTGCATCCGAGACCGTCAATCTGTGCAGCTTATCACATGGCTTGTTGAGCGCGTTACCATAGAGACCTTATTCTCTACGGCATCCATGCACAACTCACCACGTATACCATCGAGAGAGAGAACAACATTATAGTGACCACAAGGAAGTTAACCCAACATGACACAACCCAACCTAGCAACTGGGCCAATTAGGAAGCCTGACTGGAGTCACTCAGCATGCCCTGGATTCGACGGTATAAATGGTTTAATAACACTTAACCATTGACTGGGATCCACAACGCGCAGCCGCCGGCAATGAAATAACTATATGAATTTGTGCATTTGACTCCTATGTCGAGCCCCGATCGTTACCATGTTTTTGTTCATGTAACAAAAACATTGTTGGAACAGTCAAACAGATCCATTAAACTAAAACAGTACAACTAAAATATAAAAAACTTTTTATGCAAGGCTAGTCTGCCATTGGGAGCAACTTGGGGTTCAGTGTCTTGCCCAAGGACACTTCGGCATGTGGAGTCATGTGGGCCGGGAATCGAACCACCAACCCTGTGATTAGCAGCCGACCCATTCTACCACCTGAATCTCTACTGAATATAATGAATTCCTCTTTAGGTCTATGACAAGCTCCCAAAACATTCAAACTGATTTATAAACTGCTTATAAAAGAACATGAATCGTGATCCCAATGAACTGACTATTATAGACCTATTTAAAGTCTTTAACATATGATAAAAAAAACATTAGAAAAACGAGAAATGGTGTTCACGAAGGGTTCCTGACAGGTTTTAGGCCCCATCACAGTACTAAATAACAAGTGATATAATACAAAGTACATATGATTTTGCTGTAAGAGTGAATGACGTGAGCACTTGCCTTTATTGCAGCTTTCTACAAATTGAGGAAAAATAAGCAGATCTTTGATAAAAATTGGATTTCCAAGAGGACGGAAGAGAGCCGAACCATTCCTGATGTGAGGCAGCGGCCTAAGACAACACAAAGAACAACACAAAGATACAGCTGAGATAATATAAGGCATATAAATATACTAATAATCTTACAGTATATGGTAAATGGTAAATGGTCTGCACTTATATAGCGCCTTTTTAACCTTAACGGTATTCAAAGGGCTTTACACTGTGGCACATTCACCCATTCACACACACATTCACACACCAATGATGGCAGAGCTGCCATGCAAGGTGCTAGTCTGCCATTGGGAGCAACTTGGGGTTCAGTGTCTTCCCAAGGATACTTCGGCATGTGGAGTAGTGTGGGCCGGGATTCGACCCATCAATCCTGCGATTAGTGGCCGACCCACTCTACCACCTGAGCCACAGCCTCCCCCATTTAAGCCGCCCAGCATTTGTGGCATAATGTTGATTACCACAAAAAAATATTGAGATTTGTCACTCCTTTTCTTAAAAAGAAAAGTCAAGGTTACAACGAGACACCTGAAATAGAAGTGAACAGGGCTTTATTTTTGGAGGATTTAAAAAGGTAGAAATGTGAAGTTTATCAATTTATAAAAGCACTAACGTTAATTATTTTGTTAAAGCTCATGCATTATTTAAGCTTTGTTTCTATTGTCACTTTTACTATCATTAATATCGGTCATTGATATCGGTCTGATTATGCTGATATTGGAAGAAGATATTAATCCAACTCAAACAGTGTACCTTCTTTAACACTTTCTTTAGCACCCTCTTTAGTACCTTCTATAGCACCCTCTTTAGTACCTTCTATAGCACCCTCTTTAGTACCTTCTATAGCACCCTCTTTAGTACCTTCTATAGCACCCTCTTTAGTACCTTCTATAGCACCCTCTTTAGTACCCTATTTAGTACCTTCTATAGCACCCTCTTTAGTACCTTCTATAGCACCCTCTTTAGTACCTTCTATAGCACCCTCTTTAGTACCCTCTTTAGTACCCTCTTTAGTAACTTCTATAGCACCCTCTTTAGGACCCTCTATAGCACCCTCTTTAGTAACTTCTATAGCACCCTCTTTAGTACCCTCTTTAGCACCTTCTTTAGTACCTTCTTTAGCACCCTCTTTAGTACCCTTTTTTTTAAAATACTTCAGGTTAGTATTTAACAGTTATCCACTTTTTTGGCTGTACATTAATAGTTAAAAGTTAATGTTAAAAACGTTATTATAAATAACAATATTTTCATGCCCGACTTCTCTTGATCCATTGAAAAAAAAAAAAATCTGTAGGCCTAGGCTTTAGGCCTAGTCCACACGTATTCATTTACGGTTGAAATCGCATTGATTTTGTTACATTAATGCCTCTCTTCAACACAGGAATGGCGTTTTCCTCCACTAAGAATAAAAACTTTTGGAAACACGTTCTAGGATCGCATACTTTCATAAGAGTTTTCAAATGGAAATGTATCAAGGCCCCTGCACACTTCCTACAAAATCAAAGAATGAATAAGTGTGACATCATTTAGAGCTAAATATACCCAGTAAGGTGTTTTTGCATTGCTTTTGGTGGCTCGTAAGAGCTCACCAATGCAAACTTTCAGGAAAACTTTGTACCGGCTGCTTAACACTTTCTTACTGCCATTGGTCCACGTCATCGGTAGGTGTGAGCTAGAGCAACACCTACCTTGAGGCCGACATGGTTACATGGTTCAGTCAGTCAAGATCATTTAATATGAACACACCGGCATGTAGTTATTAGCGAAGTGTACGATTGTTCGGGTAGAGACATTTTCCAAAAACATATAACTGTTTAATTATTCTAAAAACGTAGTAAAATCTACTCAAATACTCTTAAGTGTCCGTTCACTCATGTACCATATGCAGCACAAACCATTTGCCCAAAGTAAGGTATGCCTCTCTTTTGTGTTTATTCTGCCCATTAACACTCTTTTATAAACCCATCTTTGCAGTAGTATCAGTGTCATCATCAATTACAATAACATAGGGCTATCGGCACATAATATGGCTGAGTATAGTGTTAGCGCATTATCGTCATGAATGCAAACATTACAAATTACACATTATCCACTGTTATATATTACTTTAAATCATCATTGAGTAGTTAAAACAGCATCTTTTACTGATCTCGTGTGAAATCTACTCATAGAATGAGTCATGAAGCCATTGATAGTACATTCAAATGTCACATTAGTTGATGTTTTACTTTACAAGACTGCATGTGTGTACCTGTTGTTTGGTCTCCAAAACACAGTCTCAAGCGGGATGACTTGCTGTCGCCCTTGTGTATCATCATAGATTCTCTTGGCCGCAGCGGTCGTTTCAGTGACCACACAGTCCATGTCACCCAGCAGATGCCAGGAGATCACCTTCGCTGCATCATCATCCTCTATTTGCGCCAGATGAGCTACCTACAAATCACACACAAACACACATAAATGATGTAAATCACTCCTTGTGTAATTTCAGGTCTATATTTCAAAGGATGCAGGATGTTATACGAATATTAGATGGAAAAAATAAACTAAATCGAAAACAAAATCTGCTAAGCACCACAACACAATGACTCTCAAAGCAAATGCACAGTTGAGTCACACAACACAATCTGTGGCTCTGAATCACAAACCCTTGAAATCACACCTAATCTCTCAAAACGACGTATACCAGGGATCCTTAGACCATGGCAAAGACAGCAGAATGAGGTAATGCCGAAATGCATTACACAAACTAAAACGTTATAATTTTGCTTTAATTGTCATCAATTCACATCATTTTGGATGGCAAATTTAACAAAAGTATAGTTTGTGTTTTGTATTTTATTTCAGTTAGTTGTCAAGGCAAGATTTCTAGTTTTTGTTTAGTTTTAGTTTTTCCATCTAATATTCGTATCTTATAGTTTAGTTCACGAAAAAAAAAAATTTATTTTTAGTTTTCATACGTTGAAATTTGCCATGTTATTTAATTATATTTTAGTTCCTTAGTTGGCAGTAATGGGAATGCATTTACCTCAGTGGCAATGTGCACTGCTTCCATTACAATAATATATCGGTTAAATTTGTATATTTGTTTGCATAATTGTTACATTATTTTTGTTGAAGAAATTCAAAACAGAAGTCTAAAATTGCTAAAACTAAAACAAAAATAAATCATTACTAAATAGAAATATTTTTATTAAATGAAAACTATTAAAAACTACAAAAAATCATACAAGAAAAATATTAAAACAAAACTGAAATTCAATTAAAAATAACATAAAAGGTTATTAAAATAAATAATATGATAACATTGGTCGGATGCTGGTCTAAAAGTCAAAAGTAATATCTGAAATAATTCACAATCCATAAATGTAAGTTTTAATAATAATATTAATAATAAAAAAGTAATATTGCTATTTTCTATGCACACTGTTTATCACATTAATAAGATAACGGTAAATTACATTAATGTAGCCTAAATGTATGAATATTCAGTGGACTGAAAATATATTAAAGGAATAGTTCACCAAAAATGAAAATCCAGTCACCCTGTGTTGTTATAACACTATATGACTTTCTTTATTATTCTGAACACAAAGGGAGTAATTGTGAATAAATGTTGTGCTCTGTGATGTCATACAGAGTCAGTTTATAGTGACCACTTCATCAAGTTTCAAAAGAACACAAAAGGTATAATTCAGAAGTCTAATCAATTATTCCATGAGACTCATGATGGTTATGAAAATGTACGATAAGGTTTGGTGAGAAACAATTTATAACATTGAATTTCTTTTTTAAGTTTGTAGTCGAATAGATGCATTTCTATGCCCAACCTTATTTTTTTGAGTCCTCTGTCACCTCTTCTCCATTCTGCACCGGTGAGTATTTTTGACATACCTCACAGCGAGACATTCAGTATTTGTAACATTCTTGGTCAAAATCAAGACGTTTTAAACCGGCTCATCCACACATGAGTTGCTGGCTTTAATATATTGTTATGAGAATGTTTTTGGACTGGTGCCAGCTCACAGCTGACTGAGTTACCTGGCTCGATGCTAAAAAAGAAAACAAGTGATCGATAGAATGTACCGTCGCAAGTCACGGCTGGTTAGGACAAAAACTCTGATTAACATACTGTAGAAAAGATGGCGTGTCGTTTGCCGTCAGGTAAGGACACGGTGTGACTGTGGCTGCCTGTTGCCTCCTCTATGTTTCTGTTTGATTTACAAATACTCCGTTCAAAAAAATAAGGCTGGGTATAGAAATGCATAAATTCTTCGACTGCAAACTCTTCAGACATGTTAGTTAGTTCTGTTCTCTGTTTTGTGTGCAGATGTGTTGTGTTTTGTTGTCACTATCGCTCTGGAGGACCTGTTTTTAGATTAAACGAGTTCACTATTGAACACCCCAATGTTGCGAGGGGCTGAACTGTTGCTCTCGTGGCCTGTCATGAACACGCACAGGAGATTAACAGTCCGTGAACACTTTTACTAAATAATACTGTACAGTTCAATGGAAAGGAGGTGAGAACCGGCTTGATATAAATAACATTTTAAATGATAAACTGAACCAAAAGGACACACACAGTTGTCGGGCAGCTGCCCGTAACTCACTCTCTCTCTCTCTCGCAGGGCCATCTCCGGTTGCCTTTATCCCTCTCGGGCTTCATCAGCCAAATTAGGGGCCGGGTGTGCAGAATCACAACCGGCCCTCTGCCCAGCTACAAATACATTCGATTTAGGTTTGTTTCTCACCAAAGCTCATCGTATGCTTTCATAATAATCATGAGTCTCATATAATAATTGATTAGACTTCTGAATTACACTTTTGTGTTCTTTTGAAACTTGAAGTGGTCACCATAAACTGACACTGTATGACATCACAGAGCACAACATTTATTCACAATTTCTCCCTTTGTGTTCAGAATAATAAAGAAAGTCATAGAGTGTTATAACAACACAGGGGTGAGTAAACAATGACTGAATTTTCATTTTTGGGTGAACTATCCCTTTAAGAGGTAAATGCAAACACTCCCATTTCTAACGAATATTTAATAAAAATACAAATGTAGAAGCTGCGTCCAATTGGTATTTGGAATCCTCCAGATGTATTTTTTATGGTATTAAAATTCATGTTTACATTAAATATTAATTGGTTAGGAAGCCTGGTGACCAACTATGCTGGTCTTTTCAGCAGGATATAATTTCTGGTTCTACATTTGAACATAAATGTAATTATTTATGACTAACTAAACAAACTAATTGTCTTTAAAATCCTCAAGATGACGTTCTCTACCAGATTTGGGGTCTTTGGTCTTCCTGCCTGTATCCTCCTCTATGTTTCTGTTTGATGTACGAATACTCCGTTCAAAAAAATGAGGCTGGGCATAGAAATGCATCAATTCTTCGACTGCAAACTCTTCAGACATGTTTAGTAAGTTCATTTGATCATAAATTGTATTATTTATGAATAACTAAACTAACTAACTGTCTTTAAAATCCTCAAGACGGAAAAATCC
The DNA here is from genome assembly GCF_025860055.1 of Xyrauchen texanus. Lineage (NCBI taxonomy): Eukaryota > Metazoa > Chordata > Actinopteri > Cypriniformes > Catostomidae > Xyrauchen > Xyrauchen texanus. The sequence continues at coordinate 4,832,067 of NC_068277.1, read as the reverse complement.
TCAGTTGGTAGAGCAGGTCGGCCACTAATCGTAGGTTTGGCGCTTCGATTCCCGGCGCACACGACTCCACATGCCGAAGTGTCCTTGGGTAAGACACTGAACCCCAAGTTGCTCCCAATGGCAGGCTAGCACCTTACATAGCAGCTCTGCCATCATTGGTGTGTGAGTGTGTGTGTGAATGGGACACAGTGTAAAGCGCTTTGAATACCGCTAATGTTAAAAAAGGTGCTACATAAGTGCAGACCATTTTTTACCATCTAAATTGAATAAAAGTAAAGAACAATGCAAAAATGAAAAACTGTGACATTGAAATATAGCAAATGTCGAAAGCAGGGACGTTCATCCTAGCTCAGTTGGTAATAACAAAATGAAGCAAATGAGAGCACATCCCTTTAGGTGATGACAGAAATGGGATCAAAGTATCACTTGTGATCGGACCACCGGAGATATTATTACATGACAAAAACAAACACACACCTTCCCCAGAACTCCTGGGATCCCTTTGAAAGGATCTGGAATGAGGCATTTCCGTCGAGGCTGCTCCTCCATCATCTTTAAATGATCTTTTCTCCCATTTATTACATTCTCTATTGCTGATACCTAGACAGATATACACACAGACATACATCTAGACACACAGGAATCAAATAAATGTTTGCACAAAGACCAAACTAACAGAGACTCACAGTGGTTAGTTCGGAGATGTTTAAGCCACTCTTTATAATCTGAGGTTTGAGTTCATTCAGTTTGTTAGATGCATCTCGCACCTGACCTGAAGAGAAAGCCAATGGATACAATCACAGCCGAAATAACAATAACAGTAACAGTAAGATACGCAGATACACACAACAGAGAATAATCACACAGAATAAGTGTAGCGCCTACAGTCAAGTTCAGATTTGAGCTGCTCGTTGGTGTCAAAGATCTCACGGTACATCAAAACGGTTTGGGACAGACGATCTTTCTTCTTACTCAGAGTCGTCATGACTTTCTGACGTTCAGCATCTGCAATGTAAAACAACACTTTTTGAGAACTATAAATGGCAAGTGTTTTTCCGAGCACTGAGAACTGTGGTTCATTTAGTGCAATTATTGCTAGTGCTGCTTTAACACAAACAAAACGAGGTGTCTGTCTGACGAATGTGTACATCAACACGTCATTAGCAAATCCCTTAATAAGTCCATCTCAGACAGATTGATGAATTCATTTGCATAACTGTTTGCTGTAGGCCAATAATAGGCTTATGTTCAATAATATGGAAACAAATATATTGATATCTAAAGCCACTTTTTGTGTCATCTCATCAATGCTTTACCTGACTGCCACAATAATGTAATGCATTTAATCTGAATTATTATATTTATTATATAAATCCTTCAAATTATTTAGATTTAACTAGTAATTATATAATTAAATGTTACTTTCTCAGCACATATTTATATATGTGATTATTTCGATTAATTAATTCGGCATATCATGTAATTCATTTGATCCAAAATTGTAATCGATTGACACTCTTAATATTTATATAAAACAATAATGTGTCACACAAGTTAACGCAATTAATCAGGCGGTGAGGTCCGTCCAATGGGCCTCATTTATGAAACATGAGCAGAAATAATTTGGTAAATCGTGCGTAAGACATCCGACCATGTTGTGTTCTTTCAGAAGTCGTGAAACAATGAACTAATAATTAAATGAACCGTAAAATGTTAAATAAATTAGAACAAAAAGAAGCTTTGTTTTCTTTTAAATCAAAGCCTAAACTACTTTTTACGGTTCACTTGCATTATCAACTGAGGCTGTATAATATAATATAACAATATTAATGTCTTCCATTGAACTCGTATCAGCCATATCACAAGTTTCACCTCTTAAATTGATAAGTGTATTACAATACAAACATTAATAGTAGATAAAACACTTGAAAATCATATTAAAATACACTGGTGGTGTTTCTTGAGGTGCCTGTTCTCTATGTAAAAGTGCTTTGAGTGTAGTGTCAGAAAAGTACAAAATTCATTCATTCAAAATATGTCAAAATATATATATATCTTCATCAAAGCAAGTAATATTTCAGTTTGAAATGTTTAATCATATATTATCAACATGAAAATAGCACGTTATGATTCATCCACCAGAAGTGCGGTGCCGAAACACGACTGACGTAAAGTGTTCTTCTGCAATGTGCTGCAATTTTACGTTTCAACCACAGATGTCGCTAGAGAGCACAAAGTTACATAGTGCAGCTTTAACATGAGCTCTATAATTTAGGTTAATCGGTAAATCGTGTTCAGTTGATAACGTATGGTCTATGCTAATGCCATTAAACATATAAATAAACACGTCGCAGGCTGGTACGTACACAAGTCAATGGGAAAATAATAAAAGCACGCACACTGTCGTAAATCTGTAATATCTTACAGCGTTTCGGTCTAAGATCTTCTTCAGGCATTCTATTAATTTCTCTGTAGATTCTTCCAGTTTTAAGTATATCACGGTTAGATCATGATTTACCTGAGAAGTTACACAAATAATGCTGGCTATGCACTGCAAACTGAACCATAGAAGGTCAACGATGGTGGACATCCTCCTCCCATCATGAACTGAAAACCGTTTTTATTGTTTCATTCACAAAAGAGCCTCCGATGACAGCAAAAACATGCGATAACAGTAAGTCAGTAAGTAAGAGACGCTTTTGTGACTGCTAAATAAATGTACTTTGTGAATGCACTTCATTAAGGTTACGCATAGACGTTAAAAGAATTTACTAGTGAGTCTCGCGCCTTCCTCCTTATATGGTGTTTTCATGGGAGGGGATTATGAACAAACACATTTAACTCGAAGCGAAGTGTTTGTGAATCCGGCGGAAAGTTTCATGAACGAGGCCCAAATGTACCGATCATTCAACTGACAAAACATTGAAAATACTGGAAACTTGTCATGTCACTGAATTTTAGGGATGTCCAACAGCATTTCTTTGAGACCGAATTTTGATTACAAGCGCCGATACTTTTTGTTTTTGGTACTCGACGATACCAAGTCCCATACCTGTTTTACCTTTTCTTTTTCTGAAATACATATCAAGTTTCTATCAAATTTATCAGCAAAACTGTGTATAAAAATGCATTTACTAAAATTGAAATCAAATGAAAGTATTTTTTATTAAGCAATTAATCATCAGTTATTTTCGTCCAAGTAAAGTGCTGCATAACAAACTTTCACAGATGTAAGATATTGCTTAAATATAATACAATTACTATTGATTTACTATTATTATTATTAGTAGTAGTAGTTTAACAGTGACTATTACAGCTTTTATTTCAAAGTGTTTCAGCTCTCACATAAGACAGGAGCGTCACACACAGAAAAGCCGGTCACTACGTGCCTCAAAGTGATTATTAAACCACAAAAGACTGATATTTAAATAAATAAAGATGTACTCTGAATGCCTCGCACTACAAAGTGAATTTGCACTCTGTTCATAGTCTTCTGCTACAGAGTGCTCGATGCTCATGACGGTGTTTCCCCAGTACGAAGAGGAGCTTTATAAAGGTACGTGCAGCCAGCGTCGCTCCGCTCATGCAAACTTCATAATTATATCACTAAATTGCCGCTTTTGCGGTAAAATAATCTCACTAGGACAACGTTTACGTAATGACATACGTACGTCAGATGGTATCGGTTTATGTATCGGAGCATTCCGAGTACGAGTTCGGATCCAATAGCAGTATCAAACATGTATAAATCGAGCATGTAAATGAACACGTCTAGCTTCTGTGGACTGACCGTTGCAGAATATGAAAGGCAGGGTGAATGGAGTGATGGAGACACCAGACTGCTGATCTTCAAAGTGAAAGTTCAGGGTGTATTCAGCACCATCCACACCAGGACTGTTCTCCAAAAGAGCCAAATCCTGCAGGACACAAACAAACACACACTGGTCGGGATGGCCGATACAAGCAGAAATGTATTTCAGTAGATATGAAAAAGAAATGTAAACACTTGGGATGCACAATGTGAGAAATTTTGGCCGTGTCAGATTTTAACAAAAAACATTTGGCCGATACCGATATTTTACCACTTACTTAATTTGATCACATCACTGTTTTAATTAGGAATAATTAAACGTGTTTAAAGAGGCAGAAACTGTTCTTACAATAAATAGTTTCCAATATATATTTTCCGATAACTCCGATATAGTTTTGTTTCCCCCGCATTAACATTTTTGATATATGACATATTCTAAGGAGTGCCGACCGTTACTGTGGCCATTATTATTTCTGGATTGTGCATTTCAATTGATGTATTATTTTTACAAAGTGTGTTACTAATTAATCATAAATAAACCGTGGTAAACATTGGTTTTAATTTTTAGATTTGGTATCGGCAGCCGATATATCGGTGCATCCCCAGAAAAACGACTGACTGTAAATATTTGTGTCATTTCTCACATTTAAAGAATATGTACAATGAAAAACGAATGATTAAAAAACAGGTTTATATCTGCTCGGCATGGCAGCTCTCTTTATAGCTGAACACGAATAAACCCTTAATGGAATATTCCCGGTTCAATACAAGTTCAGCTCAATCAGCAGCATTTGTGGCATAATCTGTGTTACAGTGAGGCACTTTGCAATGGAAGTCAATGGGGCTAATCCGAAAATGTTAAAACACTCACTGTTTCAAATGTTTAGCCACAAGACGTAAACAATATACGTGTTATTATGATTTCAGTGTGATAAAATCACTTACTAACCGCATCTGTGTAAAGTTAAAGCCAATTTTACAACTTCGTTACCATGACAACTGGGGCTTTTCCACTGCACGGTATGGCTCAACTCAACCCTGCTCGCTCTTGAGGGGTTTTCCACTGTGAATAGTTCCTGGTACCTGGTACTTTTTTAGTACCACCTCGGTCGAGTTTCCAAGTGAGCCGAGCCGATACTAAGTGTGACGTCAAAACCCCGCAGATCACGGATTGGTCAGGGAGAATCTTGTGTCACTGGATTTTGCGACACCGGACATCAACCCGCTAGATTTAAAGTTAGCTACAGCGATAAAAGTATCATTTATTACCACGACTTTCGAATTAATAAACGCCATGTTTAATAAACGAGTTGTAGACGGTACACTCGTTAGTAGCCAAGGATACAAGGAGGAGACGCAACTATGACAATCAGCCTATAATCTCACCCAAATTGAGGCGGCACTAAACTGCAGTGGAAAAGCAAGCTCAGAAAAGTAAAGCGAGTCGAGTCGAACCGTAACGTGCAGTGGAAATGTGCCAAACCCAACAAAAAAGTCAACAAACCCTAAAATGACTTAAAATGATGATTTAAACAACTTCACAGCTCAAATAATACAGAATAATTAATGTAAGTGACTTCCATTGTAAGTGTCTCACTTTGTGGCTTCTTTTTTAAAAGGACGGATGGGTCCAAATGATTATTTGTGGTAACCAACATTATGCCACAAATGCTGTCGGGAACTTTATGGGTTGTGTCTTCGACAGTTAAAGTTGACACACACTCACGGTAATGAGCGCCTCTCCATTAGTAAGAGTGTACGTCACACTTCTGTTGTCATGCTCAAACAAAGGAACCGCCACGTCTCCTGTACCCGTCACCGTGACAACCACCTGTCCATCAATCCCCTCACCGGCTGCATTACTGAATTGGTCCTACAAGGAAAGAAGAGAACACATTTACGTCTGAATGGTTTTACAATTATAAACTTAGTAGCTTTCCCTTTCTGCCTAACGCAGCACAATTTTCAGTCCGTTCTGCATAACGCGGCCGACCCACTGGCCCGCTCGGTTCTTACGATGGCCAGTCCACCCCTGATCGGCCCCAAAGTGCATCGGCCCACCGGGAAAATGCCCAGCATGTCAGATTACCAGTCCAGCCCTGTTTCGTTCTGACTGGATGAGCCACACCTACCGTCCGACCCCAAAATGCACTTCAAACTCACCATGATCTTCAGACACAAGCTGTCCAGCAGCATGCGATTGGCCCGAGTGTTGCTATTGGACACGACGGGAGTCGAGGGCGGAGCCTCAGGCGATAATTTCGTTGCTTTATTTGGAGCAACATTTAGAGGAATCTAAGAGAAATCAGGAGTGGGAGAACAGCACAGAATACATTACGAGTTAGGACAGTTTCATTTCTCAATGAAATTTGGTAATTGCAGATGATTTGATTGGCAGTGTGTGTGTGTGTGTGTGTGTTCATACCTGCTGGCTCCACAGATATTTGGTTTTGTCTACCGCCAAAACAAACTGGGTGACGTACTTCCCTGCTAGTTCTGGAATCTGTTTATCCCTGAGAAAGAAATACAAATGCAAGTCAATAACAAATAATTCACAAGTTCAAGAAAAAAAGTCTTGAAATATTTTCTGTACTCTGAACATTTATGTACACATCTTAAATATATATTTTTAAAAACCTTTCAAATACTTTTGGAAGTAAATGTATATATTTATATCTATAAAATCATGAATATTGTGAGGTTTTCTTGGGGTTTCCATTGGTTAATGTTAGTTATTGCATTAGTTATAATGAACAATACATGTCTTACATCATTTATTAATCTTAGTTAATACAAACAGTAGTTAAGCGTTAGTTCATTATTAGTTAATAGTGAATTACCTAATTATTTATCAAAACACACATATATATATATATATATATATACACAGTTATGTATATAAAACAAGTACATAACTTTTGATGTTTAAAATGCATTATTATATGTAGAAATTAACATTGACCAAGATGAATAAATGCTGTAAAATTTTAATACAATCTTTCAGTTTCACCACCTCGACATTTTTACTTCATGTCCCATAAAAATATCATCAAAATATCAAAAGAATCAGAAACTGAAATCATGTCCGTTATAGAGGAGGTGTATTCACTGTCTGTATGTTTAGAATTTTTTAACAACTTAAAAAGACACATTTTGACACAAAACATGTATTTTGATGTGTCTGTTTTACCTGAAGCAGAAGCAGCCGTCTTTTCCATTGTCTTTCTGTTTACTACACTTGAGAGGCGTGGCCTAAGTTGAAACGCAAAACATCCTCAGATTTACTTCATCTTTCAAAACAATATTTGTTCATGTTAGCATTTTCATTCCCGGCACGCAATAATATAAAGTCCGACAAAACTAGAAAAAATAAAACAAAAACTGGAAATTGGCAAAACTGAAACTATACAAAAACTAAATGAAATGATTTTCCTTAACTGAAATAAAAATAATAACTAACAATTGGAAAAACTGAAACAAAATAAATTAAATAAATGTGATGCATCACAATTGGAAAAAATTAAATTGTCATGGCAACAAAATTTACAATAATGACAAAACAATAAATAATGTTTATATTGAGATAAAGTATATAATAAAATTATATACTGCGTATCAAACAAAAAAAAAAATACAAACCATCTATTAAACATGAAAACAACCAAAGAAAACAAAAATACTAGATGCTCTGTAATTGTTTTAATGCTGTTTAATATACTTTTGTCATGATTATTATTTAACGCCATGAAAAATCCAAAACAAACCAAATTTATGAAAAAAAAAAATAGACTTTTGACATTTTTGGGTTTTCTGTATTTTGTCACTCACTGTTGAGGGTGGGCTGGACCCTGACGTTACGCCATGCCACAGCAGCATTGACAGGCTGGCTGGACAAATGTTCTTCACTGGACTGCCTTCTTCAGACAACACCAATACTGTAAACACTTCACACAGCAGCACAAAGCAATGCGATTAGTATTCTGTACTTGTGTCACAGCTACATTTGTATGGGCTTCATCCACAAACACACCTGGAAAGACATCTCCTGCACGTAAAGTGGCTGCTCGGTCAAATTCAATTCGAAGTTTGACAGGTTTGTTGGGATCTGGAATAACATTTAACGTCACTACAGGCCCCGGAATACTGTTCTTGCTAAAAGATCCACGGAATTCCAATTGATGCTCGCCTCTGAGAGAGAGAGAGAGAGAGAGAGAGAGAGAGAGAGAGAGGGAGAGAGAGAGAGAACGGTGTTTGTTCACTATTTGTAGTATTTATTATTTTACTGCGAGTACTCTTTATCAGTGTCAGAAATTAAAGGAATGTTTCACCCAAACATGACAATTCTGTCCTAAAAGTTTTGTTTGATCTTCGTTTGTACAAACTTGATATCAGTTCTTAAATAAGCACTTACTGGCTGATGCCGCTAGTCTTAAAGAGACAGTACCGATTAAGCATGTGTTCTAAATATCAATGTAAATACTTGTAAACAGTACAAATTGTGCAAGTAATATAGGCAACATAATATATGCAATTTCAAGACGTTAATTGATGGAGTCAGGGATCCCACTCTTTTCAAGGCACAGTTATCCAGGACATGTTATGTGCCCAACAGGTGTAATATTAATGCAAAAACACATGCTTCCATTGAAACCGTGCTTTTATTTTGGCATTTATTTAGTTAGTCACCTCCAGATAAGCAGTTCGCTATATGATAAGCAGTGTGATTATTAATCCCTGTAAAGCTGTGATTTAATTAAATACTTAGTCTGCATGTGCTGTGCACTTCAAAGTGATCTGCTCTCGGTCATCTCACACACAAGAGCGCACGTGATGATCACGATGAGGTGTTTTCAGTGTATGAGCGTCTGGTTTTACACATTCATTTTGAAGCGTGCATCACTTGAAGATTATATATGTATTTATATAAATCACAGACTTTTGCTAATTATAATACTAGGACACTTCGCAATTTTAATTTGATCATTTGTGCATTCAAACATGAATTTTGGTCCAACTATGCCGCCTTCCATGACATTCGTTTTATAGCTAATGCCATTTTTATGAGTAGATTCCATGATTCAGTGTTTTCTGCATAGTGCATGTGGTAACCGCCGGTATAAGCAGACTCCGATCGGGGGTGTTCACACTTGGCAGGTTTGGTTCGATTAAAAACTCTGGTGCGATTGCTCTGTTAATGGTGAGTAAATGATGACAATTTTCATTTTGGGGTGAATTATCCCTAACACCGTGTCCTAACTACACGCGACGCGATAAAATTCCAGCGACAGCAAGTGTGTCTGTCCACACTAGACGCGACGCGACTGTGAGACGCCACACGTCAATCAAAAATCACAGCCATTCAGAACTGCGTGTGGGCGGAGTCTCTCTGTGAAAGCGCACTGCTGGCCCACACTCGCATTGGAAATGGGTAAGAACATAATCAAATCAAGAAATAACTTTATTAAAAATCAAAACATTAACAAAATATACTCATTGACTAATTTTGTTATTAGTTGTATAAGTACAGTTGTATGTTTGCATAGTATTCAGTTTGAACGCTATATTATATGCTTTCAAATCCATTATCGCTTGTGGCACAGTGACCTATTTTTAACTAAAATGTGTACCACCAGTAATAAAAATAACCAGTGTAATTTCTTCATATGACAATCAGTTTATTCGATCTTGTTCATAGGGAAATTCATATCCATCCCGTCGCTTTATTATGGATGGAAGGAAAATTATATTCAAACTCAAATGAAACAATTTTAATACTATACTGTCATTGCGACTCCCCACCCTGCCTGTATTTCAGTAGATTGTCTGGAATGACACCCCTGGATACAGGGACACAAATCGTCATGCCTATTCACTCTACTTTACATTGAAAATAAAGCGGAATTTGTTTTACACAGGTTGATGCGTCTTTAGTAGCCTACTATAGCTAAATGCTTCATTCATTCATTCATTCATTCGCTGTAGATGAAAGTCTAAACTTAACTTACCATGTGTATTCAATGCTTCAGCTATACTTCTCCAGACGGAATCCTTTTTCCTGATGTCTTTGTGGAATTTGTGGGATTTATCGTAGAGAATTGAATGCCTTTGAACTTCGACAGTCAGTTCCTCGTCGTCCAGGTTTGATGATTAAATATTAATGAGACGCAGAACTTCCATCCAATGAGATCTCTGTGTGGGCGGATCTGTCAGCCGCGACGTCGCAGAAATAGGAACCGCTTCTAAATTAGAAACTTCGCGTCGCCGTCGCGTCTGGTTAGGACAAAAACTGTGATTAACATGGAAAAGATACCTTTTATCGCGTGTCGCGGCGTCGCGTCGCGTGTAGTTAGGACACGGTGTAAGGGTATTTTTTACCTTTATGTCGGCATCTAACCATATAAAATACTGCACATTTCTTCAATTACTTCATTTTAATCCGTTAATTGAATTTCAATCTGAATAACTAGATTGCTAATTTAAACAGTAAAATTAAATCAACATCAACTCAAAATATTTTAATGTGATATGCATCACAATGCTTAAAATTTGTATTTTGCAGATTTTTTATTTCAAGGACATGTTTTGACACTTTCGTGTCATTTTTGTCCCAACCCTCTTTAATTCCGGACCCTGTTCTTTTGTATGTACTTACTTGGGAGCACTTATTGCTTCTAACAGGAAGCTAGCCTTTCCTTCTACATCTACAGGCTGAGACGTCACTGAAGACTTCACCTAAACAAGAGCAACACACAAATTCACAAACAACACTTAAAGAATAGACACAAAACATCTATGCACAGTGTCCTAAACAATCACACTGCACTGAAGCGATAAGCGGCACATTTCGTCCATATTTTTTGTTATTGTATTCATTTTATTTTAAAGATTTTTCGACCTAACCCAACAGAAACAAGTGACCGGTGACAAAACATTTCTACAGTCGCTTGATTTCACTTGGCTGTTCACGTTTGCGGACTCATTATTAGATTACATAAGTATTCACACCCTTTGCTCAATACTTTGTTGAAGCACTTTTGGTACCAATTACAGCCTCAAGTCTTTTTGTGTATGATGCTACAAGCTTGGCACACCTATTTTTGGGCAGAGCCTCCCATTCTTCTTTGCAGGACCTCTCAAGCTCCATCAGGTTCGATGAGGAACGTCGGTGCACAGCCATTTTCAGATCTCTCCAGAGATGTTCAATCGGGTTGAAGTCTGGGCTCTGGCTGGGCCACTCAAGGACATTCACAGAGTTGTCCCGTAGCCACTCCTTTGTTATCTTGGCTGTGTGTTTAGGGTCATTGTCCTGTTGGAAGATGAACCTTCGTCCCAGTCTGAGGTCCAGAGCGCTCTGGAGCAGGTTTTCATCAAGGATGTCTCTGTACATTGCTGCATTCATCTTTCCCTCGATCCTGACTAGTCTCCCAGTTCCTGCCGCTGAAAAACATCCCCAGAGCATGATGCTGCCACCACCATGCTTCACTGCAGGGATGGTATTGGCCAGGTGATGAGCGGTGCCTGGTGTCCTCCAGACATGACGCTTGCCATTCAGGCCAAAGAGTTCAATCTTTGTTTCATCAGACCAGAGAATTTAGTTTCTCATGGTCTGAGAGTCCTTCAGGTGCCTTTTTGGCAAACTCCAGGCGGACTGTCATGTGCCTTTTACTGAGGAGTGGCTTCCGTCTGGCCGCTCTACCATACAGGCCTGATTGGTGGAGTGCTGCAGAGATGGTTGTTCTTCTGGAAGGTTCTCCTCTCTCCACAGAGAAACGCTGGAGCTCTGTCAGAGTGACCATCGGGTTCTTGGTCACCTCAATGACTAAGGCCCTTCTCCCCCGATCGCTCGGTTTGGCCGGATGGCCATCTCTAGGAAGAGTCCCGGTGGTTCCAAACTTCCATTGACGGATGATGGAGGCCGCTGTGCTCATTGGGACCTTCAATGCTGCAGAAATTGTTCTGTACCCTTCCCCAGATCAGTGCCTCGATACAATCCTGTCTCGGAGGTCTACAGACAATTCCTTGGACTTCCTTGGTGAAGCACTGTGAATACTTTCCGGATGCACTGTAGATCTACATATATGCAGCTTTGTTGGTAAAAACAGTAAAATATGCAACTGTTGACTTATTTTGTCTGTTTAAACATGACGTCTATAACAGTCAAGTGAGAGAAGTCTGAGGTTTCATAAAATGTATAATTTCCAACTTGTAAATCAACAGAATTATACGTTTAAAACTCATTATTATGGTAATTATGACGTGAATGCAATGCTGCATAAATATATAAATATATATATCAGGGTTTTTCCTGGCTCAAAATGAGGCGGAGGTGGTACCATACTGATCAAAAGAGTCAGTTTCTTGATCGGTTCACGATCAACTTTCACTGAAACAGCAACCACAGCCTCCCAAATGCTGTTCGAAGAGGTGCATTGTGTTCCTTCACGTTTGAGAAGGGCCCGCAAGTTCTCAGTAGGATTTAAGTCAGGTGAGGAAGGGGGCCAAGACATTATTTGGGCATCTTTGAGGACCTTGCTGGCTAGCCAAGCAGTCGAGAACTTGGATGCATGTGATGGAGCATTGTCCTGTATAAAGATCACGGCCTTCTTGAATGCTGAGGACTCCTGTCCCACTGCTTGAAGAAAGTGTTTCCAGAAACTGGCAGTAGGTTTGAGAGTTTCAGTCCATCTTCGACTCGAAAAGGTCCAACTACCTCATTCTTAATGATAGCAGCCCATACCAGTACCGAGATATGCGCACATTTACAGCACAACTACAAAATAAACCATTATTTGTTTAAAGTGTACCTTCAGCAACGGGGAGCGAGTCTTCATTGCGATGATGATCCGCTGGTCTGGAGAAGGATTTCCCCATTCATCACACAGCTGGAGAACAAACGGTGTGCTCAAACCTTGACCGTTCAACACCTGCAGAGGCTGAAGATACAGACTAAAATCAAACTCGACGTTCCCTTGAAATGCTGAAATATTTCCGCCCAAAATGAAAACTGCTTCCAAAACGAATTTGTTGTTCCAAACTCATACAACGTGCTTTCTTCCATGGAACACAAAAGGAGACGTTAGACAGAATGTTATTCTCAGTCACCATTCACTTTCATGGCATGTTTTTTTCCTATACAATGGAAATGAATGGTGACTGAGGCTACCATTGTGCCAAAATATTTTTTTGCCATTTATATAAGTATCATCAGTACCCTCACATCCCTCATTGCCATACCATCTCAGGCTTGTCCATTAGTGAGATCCGTGCCGGAGGTCCCACAGTAACTCTAATCCGCACAAATTCCTCCATGTTCTGGTACTTGAAGCACATCTCCTTCGGTCCAGGAGTCCCCGACACAAACCGGATACCAGACACTGACACTTGCACAGTACTGGCCTACACAAAGACATAAAATGATACTTTATATCTGGATTTATATCTGGATTTTAGATTTTCTCAGGTTGGTGTGACTTAGTAATTAAAGATCTGCACTGGTAACCCGAAGGCTGCAGGACGATTCATGATCTATTTAGGAAACAGCGCAAAAAGTGAACTCTTTCTACACTAGCCTACAAAATAACTAAACCATTATCTCGGTATATTATTTTAACTCAATTTATAATATAAATTATATTGGAGCATTATAAGTGGAAACTGTATTTTTAACGATATATTTAATGATATAATGTCAGCAATCTTAGTGATTATAGGCTATAGCTTATCAATAATTATTGCTATCAGTCAAAATGTCTATTCTAATGCGATACTAAGTTTTAAGTTGATCAAGACTTTTTTTGCTTGTGATCATTTATACCAGGGGTTCACAACGGGGGCATTACTGCCCCTCAGGGGGCATTCAAAGGATGCCAGGGGGCACTGAGAGTGGGTTAGGTTACAAATAGGGGGCGTTTATCAGTCATAAAACAGTCAAGTTCCTCTTTGCATTAAAACACTTATTTAGACTTGGAGAATATTAGATGGTTCTCAATTTGGGTTGGTACGCATTTGTACCGCGGATCATCTGATTTTGAAGTCTAGCGACGCATCTGAAGTGTCCGGTTGGGCAGCGGCACATACACAGGCAGAGGCACTTCGGCTAATGCACCTGTAGAAGGATACGGCTCAATGGACAGAGCAGAGCGAGTGCAAAGCTCTTAAAGCTTGAGCTCTTAAACTGGCAGCTTTGTGAGAATCAGTTGTGGTGTATTTTTATCAAGTCGAGTATACATTAATCATGTATAATCAATGCCATTTTATTCTACAATTATTTCTGATGGTCAAGCAGGTCTTTTACTGTGTGTGTGTGTGTGTGTGTGTGTGTGTGTGTGTGTGTGTATATGTGTTTAGAGGCCCGTGCAGGAACAGGAAGTCAAAGAATAGGATGATGGATAATGGTGACATGTTTGGAATGTATTAGCCACACCTTGGTAAAGGATATGTATTTAAGTGAACACAAACCCAGAGATACTTCAGTTATCTACGCACAACTCACCACGCGCCCCACCGAGAGCGAATGAAATTATAGCGATCAAGAGGATACCCCATGTGACTCTACCCACCCTAGAAACTGGGCAAATTTGGTTGCTTAGGAGACCTGGCTGGAGTCACTCCGCACACCCTGGATTCAAACTTGCGAACTCCAGAGGTGGTAGCCAGCGTCTTTAACACTTCAGCTACCCAGGCTCGTGTTTATTGTTTTTACACGCGTTTAGAGTAGGTCTACTGTTTATAATGACAAAACTGACATAGTTTGTTTTCAATTATAGAAATCATGTTACATCTAACCATGCTAGTGCAGATGGGATAAAGGAATGAAGGGGGAGTTCATCCAAAAAAAAAAGGTTGCGAACCACTGGTTTATACCGTACCTCCCATTCTACGATCAGAGTTTCTTTGTCCAGGCCATCAGCAGACACACTCAAACTATTCAAACATTTGGCATTGAGACAGTCCGTTTTATTTCCATATTGATCAATCACATCTGGAAGAGAAGCACAAGATTAGCAAGTCTGAAAAATACCTGAAATTGTTTGTAACTACAACTAGTATTCACCAGCAGATTTGTGCCCCTACGAGAATTGAGATGCGTCCAGAATGGTTTTGCAACCTAAAAATAAGATTAATATCTTATATGCTGCTTCTCAAGTAAACGTGTCTTATTTTAAGGATTTTTAGACAATTTTAAATGGAAAACAAGTCAAAAAGACTAGATAACAATAGGATTTTTTGGCAGTGAATTTCGTTACAGAATAAAATGTAATAAAAAGTATTTTTTTCCCAATAATTCAGTGAATGTAATTTTGAAATATTTTTAAAAGATGATTTTGTCCTCTTTATTGTTAGTAAGCACATTTATTACAACCTATTAAGTCGGGGCACAAGCTGAATAATCGGTTAAGAGCGAACGATTAATCGTCGCAATAATCGACCGAATAGTCGAATAATCGTTCTAATAATCGTTTGATTAGTCGATTATCAAAATAATCATTAGTTGCAGCCCTAATACATAAATGAACATAATCCTTAATCTGGTGAATATATGATCTATAAAAAGCTAATTTGGTAAATACATAAATATTAAGCATTGTAACAGAGCCAAGTTGCCGTCATTTCAAAATAAGAGTCCCGAAATAAGTATGTGTATTTCGGGCTTGTTTAAAGATAAATGTCCCACATTATGCACCAAATATTTGTTTTTATGGTCACTAGTGGGATTTTGGTTGTGCAATAAAATGCATCTGGGATTTTATTCATTTTAGACATTGTCGCCTCTACGTATGTGCTTGTAAATGTGAGGAAAGACCTTTTTTTTTAACATTCAATAAATCGACTTGGAGAAACGATTAATCGGTTATCTGCTTTTTCCACTGCATTGGTATTGGCGAAATCCACTGTCCGGTCGACCTCCAGTTAAGATGGTACTCACCGATGTGCCCTGCCACAGTTTCACCCATTTTAACGGTTGATTTGCTGAGGGTGACCCGCAAACGCTCGGGCTCATCCGGTCGAGGCCTTTACACACAAACAGATATACATTGACAAGAGCGCTTGGGTGTATAATGGCAATGTATACACAACGTGTTTGTGGCTTACACTATGATGAAGGACGTGTTAACTATTTTCTGGTCGTGGAAGGACACATGATAGAAATTCTCTCGGAGCGCTTGAGTCGGGACACATACATCTGGCAGTTTTCCCTGAGAAAGATCTGCATTCATCTTTGCGGTCCAGTTTACCTGCCAAACACACACACAAACACACACACACGTGAAATGTTATCTGCAGGTTATCTGCGTATTACATCCATACAGGAAGTTCACATGCATCTGCAGAAAGAGTACGAGTAGTATGCCATTCAAACACATCCAGTCACTAGGAGAAAAAAGAGTGAAAGACACATTATATGAATTGCAGGTACAATCACACACACACCTTAATCTTGTTGGTCAGCTGTGGAGTTAGGCCAATTGGCCGATCGCCCTCGTCGTACAGTCTAAAATACAGGTTTCCTAATGTGTCCCCTGCTGTCCAATCAATGCGCTCCAAATTCTGCAGCACCATGACATCATTAGAGCCCTCGTCCTGTCTGTATACCTCCAGACGCGAGACCCGTGAGCTGGGTAACACACGCAGCTTACGCTCCACAAACGCCACCGTTTTATGGTTCTGCAAATATGGACACGTGAACTTGTACAGAATCATGAAGATATCAACTTGACCAGATAAAACTGCTTGAACATCACAGTCATGAAGGATTAATTAACACTATTGATCATTAAATATTAGGGATGCATTGGTATCGAAATTGTAATTTTATGGTCGATAGTTATTGATGTTTTGCTTCTTTTTTTTCTCAAGAAAATAATACCATACATGCACATTAAGTGAAACCACATAAAATTGGGCTTCAAAACATATTGATCTTCAACAGATGAAAAACTGTGGTCTGATATTATCTGCTATGAATTACCTGTATATTATATTTTTTGTTTCTTCTGCCCTTTTTCTCCCCAATTTGGAACGCCCAATTCCCAATGCGCTCCAAGTCCTCGTGGTGGCGTAGTGACTCGCCTCAATCCGGGTGGCGGAGGACGAATCCCAGTTGCCTCCGTGTCTGAGACCGTCAATCCGCGCATCTTATCACGTTGTTTGAGCGAGTTACCGCGGAGACCTAGCGCGTGTGGAGGCTTCACGCAATTCTCTGTGGCATCAACACACAACTCACCACACGCCCCACCGAGAGCGAGAACCACATTATAGCGACCACGAGGAGGTTACCCCATGTGAGACTACCCTCCCTAGCAACCGGGCCAATTTGGTTGCTTAGGAGACCTGACTGGAGTCACTCAGCACGCCCTGAACTGGCGACTCCAGGGGTGACAGTCAGCATTTTTACTAGCTACCCAGGAACCCCTATATTATATAATATTAATGATATAACATTGTATAATATTTAGGGCTGTCAATCGGTAAATAAATGTAATCAAATTAATTGGTATGGTCTGTCGGTTAATTAATAGAATTAAATCGCAATTAATCACATATAAAAACTATTTTCAGGACCACTGAGATCTTTTGCATTGTGAGATTTTCAAAACAATTACGCTCTATTAAATAAAGATTATGAAAATAACATCATTACAATTCTCGATTATGTATTATACAATATGGTGGCATGATGTTTTTGCAACCAGTTCAAGCAATATGCTGCGAAACATTACGAGCAGAAATCTTTCAAAACCTTTTCTAAAGTCACAAATCTGTGTCAGGATATTTAAAAGATTTTAGAAGTGTCTTACAGGAATGTTGAATCTAGCGGTGATGATCTGTTCAGTATTGATGGTCTTCAGCAGGACTGGTTTAGCCATCACGAGTCCAGACCCGGTGTTACTGCAATCTACAACATCCACGGGCAGATCAGGAGCTCCCAGTAACTACAAACACAGCACAACATTCACAAGATGAGCTTTGACTACAGGCTAAATGCTAAGGGGGGTTGTTTACCATATACTTCATGATTAGTCTGATATGCTTCAATTATTTGCCAAATAACTAATCGGACACAATGGCCAGATTCTCACAAAGCCAAAAGAACCATTTACAATGACATCAAAGTGTTGCACGCTCATAAATGCGGGTCCCTGTAAACTGTTAAAAGGCAGTTAAAGTTCACTAACGATTGAAGTGAAAGGGGCCAGTTCATAAATATTCAAATAAACACCATTTCAAAAGCCACATATGGACACAGGACTTAAATGTTATATGTGTTAACATGATTTTAGTGTGATAAAACCGCTTACTAACCTTAAGTGTAACGTTATATTAAATATTACAACCTCAACGTCAAGCAGAAAACACTGTAATCTGGTAAATGCAAAAAATGCAATATTTTAATGTTTATGGACTGGCCCCATTAGAAGTGTCTTACAGTAACAGCGATTTTTTTTTAACCTCTTCAACTCTGCGGACCAATAGCGGGTCCAAAAGGGGGCACTATGTCGCGTAAAAAGTTGACAAAAATGTTCAAGTCTCAGAATACAAAGTAATGCTTATGAGGTGTCGTTTGAAAGCTTACAATCTACACTTTTTATTAGATAACCATCACTTCTGCATTTAAGTTACATACATTAACAAAATAAGGCCTGAAAACATTCACGTCGCAAATCAGCACCACCTAGAGGTCATGTGGTAGAAATATTAATATTAAAGTCTATAAATATTACTGAAATAGACGTATTATATATCAAATGAAAGCTCTCATTCTCAGGAATGTGCCTGTTGCCCTAATACCACAGTTCGAAAGATTTTCAAAAGAATCACAAAGTGAAATATGATTTCTGTAGGTCATCAAATACAAACGTCTCTTATGTGCCGATCACTGCTGCTGTACGCACAGAATAGCTAAAAACTTCAGAAATGCATTTACATTATTTACTTGTCTGTGAGCGTGCTTGTGTAAATAATCTAATGTTATATCTTAGATGTCCAGAACAATATATGCAGTCCAGCAGAAGAATGTTAAACAAATCATTGGAGTCGACTATTGATGATAGAATCTAATACAACATCACAACGGGGAGAATCTCTGCTTTCTAATGACACCTAGATTGAGCTTGTAGTCCACTCAGAGGCCGAGATATTCAATGAAACAATGAGGGTGGTGCTTGAACTGAAAATTAGACTGAATGTCTATGGACGAGCGCCTCTGTGAGGGCTAATATGTGTTAGAGCGCCACCTACATTTCAGGTCTGTTTATTGTGATGGAACGTAATAGAGAAAAACATATTTTATCTAGTACTTGCTGCCATCTAGTGGAATAAAATAAGACTTGAGGGAACTGCAGTGAACAGAATCAGAATGACTTATTTTACAAATTTGCATGTTATCAAAAAACAAAAAAAAGATACAAAACAAAAAATTCTATTCATCATAAGATTTCAAACAAACAATATTATTTATAAATAAATACATTTCTGAAAAACATTTGACCAATTTTTGGCAATAAGTCCACAAAATGTGTAAATGCTGAGCTTTTAAATTTGAAAACTGCAGGCGGCAGCCCAAAAATGCTCCAGAGATGAAGAGGTTAAATAAACGAGGAATAAATATAAATAATTTTTTTGTGGTAATCAATATTATGCCACAAATGTTGTGACTGAAATGAGTGTGCATTAAACTCGAACATGATTGAATTTGATTTATAAAAATGGCCTTTCTGATAAACAAGAGCCTGGCAATGGGATTATTCTGTGTGCTAATGGCTGATGAACAGAAGTGTAGTGAAGCTTTATCATTAGTGATGGTTGTCTGTGTACAGTACCTGACAGCGGACGGTGAGTTTGGGTTGAGTGGTGATATTCTGGCACTCATCATGAACTTCCACTCTAAAATTAGCTGGACTTCCGTTCTCAATAGAGATGACGTCATCATCCGGTAACACCACGAGTGTGTGTGGAGGGCCTGGAAGAGACGATCCATACACGGAAGACCGGGGCAAGTTATCATAAGGGCTATATCTCGGTAGCAAAAGGTTTTGAGTGTAACTGAAGTCCAATTTTACAAATGTTGGTTTCAAACACCTAGTTCAAAAACCTCTAGAATATTTTTTGTGAATTCGGTCCAAAACCTTGTGTTTTTAAAATGTTTTACAGTAAAATATTTGGCAAAAAGACAATATTTAGGCTGTTTAATCACATTAATTCCACAGTGACCACTTAAAATGTTTGGAATCGTTGTAAAGAAAACTTTACATTTTTGAATGATATACATGATGATACATTCTGAGACTCTCAGCTTAAGAAACTGCTGAAAAATCACCAAAAACTGAGCAAAAATATGTTTAAATCCAATTTGACATTTATATATCTCTATCTAATTGTACATAAGAACTAATTACACATGCAAACACAACAACGACTCAAGGTTTGCATAGCATGCAGACATGATATTAGCAATGAGATTTCACAGAATGAGTTTCATTCTGTGCCATTTGAGTCATCATAGAGTCGGTGTCATATGCTTGGCGCCATCTCCTGGTATGTAACATTGTGCTTTGTGTTGGTTATCTAATGACCTTTGCATCTGTTTACCTTGTGTGTGAAAGATAATCACCTCCTCTAAGTTATGATGTGTGATATTTATGTTCCGTTTATATTTTGTGAGGTTATAAAGTGGCATTTATATGTCAAAGACATATACTTAGCAATATACTCACTATCTTTGAGTAAAACAAATAGGCTGGTTGTATTCTACTCTTTGAGACCTTTCCAATAACATATCACACAAGCCTATTTTATGAGTTTGATGTTTTTACTGATTGCAATATTATGTGCAGTGCAATGTTTTATATATAAATGATAAAAACGGGACACTTCTGATTTGTCTGCAAATTTCAAAGCACTTGTCCAGTTTTGGTCATGATGTCTACATGCATTGGAAAGTACAGCTTCTAAGGTTCAAACAATACCTATTTTGTGTTTGTCAAGACTGTAGTTATTAACATTTTGACTAAATAATATTTTTTTTCTCGTGGGCCTAACAGAGGGCCCATCCGAGCTTAAAGGGTTAATGAAACATATAATTTTCCCTGGCCAATTACAGTGAACATGTTCAATAGCTTTTTTAAGCCATTACTTTAAGGTTGATGCCTAAACATAAATGAACCTTCATAAATAAACCTACTCTAAGGAATATATATAAAAATGTGAGAGTAAAAAAATGAGACAACTAGCCCGCAGTCTAATCTATTATTCTACTATCCTGTTGCTGTAATGTGTGTTTGTGTGTGTCATACTGTACCCGGGTTCACAACAATTAGCAAAGCCTGGCTGTTCTTCATCCCTTGGATTAAAACCTTCACTCTGTGCTCCTGTTAACACAACAGACACACACGTGAAATATCGCACAAGACAACAGGCATCTCCATTTGAACAAATTAAGTTACTGCAGCCACACGAGTCCTCTCTTGTTGAAAACACAATAATTAAAGGGACAGTACACCAAAAAATGAAGATTCTGTCATAATTTACTCAACCCTTATGTCATTCAAATCCTTTTGCTAAAAACAAAGCAAGATCTTATGGAGTATTTCTATTGATCAGCACCGTAATTAATTCAGTTTAATCAGTAAGAAAGATATATAACTCTATATATCATTCCTGAAAGCATATGTATCATGTGTGTGCGTGTGTGTGTGTTGATATTGGGGGTGGGCGGGGGGGGCTGTGCTCACATCTGGAAGCAATAAAATTGGGACTCCTGCTATATGCATGAAAAAACAGACCGGAGCCAAAGGCAAAGTGGATAAGTAGCAAAGTGAAGAGAGTTGAGGAGACAATAATGGCAGAGAGCCCAGAAGGTATAAGATGTATATGAAAATGTATCCACACCTGGGGGGGGGGGCAGACTGTTTAGTAACGTATAAACGAGCGTGTAGAGAGTGAAGTTTCACAACAATCTCTTGTGAATGTACAAGCCATTGTGAAAAACTTCTCTCCTATTGTGCCCATATTTCTGCATAAGAGAGAACGTAATATGGGTTTGGAACAACATGAGGGTGAGTAAATGATAGAATAGTTTGGGTGAACTATTCCTTTAAAGTATTCAAATAATAAATGCATGGCCCTATTTGACCAATGCACAGTGTGCATCACATTTTACTACTCAAAGTTATTCAAGTCACTGACAGACAGAAGCAGAATGTTGATCTTTTAGCATTATATCAAAACAATTAGCTTAACCCTTCCTTGGACTTATGGGTCAATTTGTCACTTCTGAATTTCTAACACTGATTTACATAAACTGAACTGTTTCGGCCTGAAATGTCATGACATCCTCCACTGAGGTGATCTGGACATGGCAAAGACATTTTTTTAAATGTCAAGTATTTATACACAAAGCTACAAAAAAGACCCGATGTTCAATTTCACAAGTTTATAATACAGGCTCTGTTTGCTCCATCTCTCCACTTTTATCCTTGGATCAATCCACTAGATGGCAGCAAACACGCACAAACAAAAATGTGTTCTTCCATCACAACATACAGATCTGAAAAGCAGGGGGCGCCCAAAACATGCCTCTGCCCATAGACTTCCAGGCTTTTTTGGAAGCAGGCACTTTCCCCATGTTTTCTGGAATACCTCAGCCTCTGAATGGACTACAAATCTGATCATAGTGTCATTTGAAAGAACCTCAGGTTTGCAATGATGTATACCATTTTATCATCAATATTAAGGAAAATATTCAAACAAAAATGTGTTTATAGTACTTTTTGCTGAACTGCATTATTGTCTGTTGTCAGTGAGTCTTTGTCTGTGTGTGTGAGAGAGTGTATGTATGTGTGTGTGTGTATGTATGTGTGTCTGCATGTGTGTCTGTGTGGGTGTCTGCATGTGTGTCTGTGCATGTGTGAGAGAATTGGAGTATGACAGTTTTTATAATAACATTCTGACCTTTTCTAAAATGTTATGGTGGGGCTTCTCAAAAATGACTGGATGTCTATGGGCGGAGTTGGGGCTAACTCTGATTTCCAGATCTGTATATTGTGATAGAAGGTGAAAGAGAAAAAAATATTTATGTCTAGTGTTAGCTGGCACCTAGACGAATGATTTAAGACCAAACGTAGAGATAAAGCAAACAGAGCCTTTATTACAAGCTTTTGAATTCGAATATAAAAAAGGGTCAATTTCACCCTCTAGGTTCAAAGTAGTGACTTGATCGTTAAGACCATAGAAGTGTTAACTGAACCACTGCTGGGATATGCCCTGTAACACACTGATAACGAACCTTGTTCTGGTTATTATTACATTTTCCCTTGGCTCTCACATCTTTGATGACAGTCGTGGTCCCAAAAGCAATCCCTGCATAACTCAACTCTAGTGAACTAATGAGAGACAGAGAGATTTCACCATCAGAATAAATGGTACATTTGAACCGT
The DNA here is from genome assembly GCF_025860055.1 of Xyrauchen texanus. Classification (NCBI taxonomy): domain Eukaryota; kingdom Metazoa; phylum Chordata; class Actinopteri; order Cypriniformes; family Catostomidae; genus Xyrauchen; species Xyrauchen texanus. The sequence continues at coordinate 4,808,820 of NC_068277.1, read as the reverse complement.
GTCCCATTCACCCACACACTCGCACTCACAATGATCTAATGATGGCAGAGCTGCCATGCAAGGTGCTAGCCGGCCATTGGGAGCAACTTGGGGTTCAGTGTCTTGCCCAAGGACACGTTGGCATGTAGGCCGGGAATCGAACCGCCAACCCTGCGATTAGCAGCCGACCCGCTCTACCACCAGAGCTACAGCCGCCCCGAATAAAGACAAACCACAAACTGGACAATCTAGTTAAAAGTTATACATTTCCATTTAGTAATTTAGATCTATTTTGACATACCTGCACTCCATTTGGGGTTTGATGTCACAGGGTGGCTGTGTGGGATAATCAAACGCATCTTTGAACTCTACAGGTATACTGAAGGGCACCCCCACCTGGAGAGGAGAGGTAATGCAGGCTAGCACAAAAGATACCGCTTCACCCTCTGTGAGAGCGAGCAAAAGAGAGAGAGAGAGAGAGAGAGAGAGAGAGAGAGAGAGAGAGAGAGCGGAACGCATTTAAACTACAGTCAGGCTATTCTTCTATAGGTCCTCATTACACTGTGTGAATGTTCCATTGATAAATATGTTATTAAATATATTGCATATATTTAATTTAGTTACACAGGTAACACTTCACAATAAGTTTCCATTAGTTAACATCATTAGTTCACATGAACTAAAAATGAACAATTCTTTTGCAGCATTTATTAATCATTAAAAGTTTGTTAACTTTTGTTAATGCACTATAAACTAATGAACTAACCATGAAAATGTTTATTTTTGTTAACTACATTAACAAAGATGAATAAATGCTGTAAAAATAGATATCGTTCATTGTTAGTTCATGAACTAATGTTAATAAAATGGAAGAGAGTTACTGTTGTTAGTGTTTAAGTAATTTGTACCATTTACAAGTATTTACATTGATTTGTAGAACACGTGCTAAAAATTGGTACTGTCTCTTTAAGAAAACTGGCAGTTCTGTAAAGAGTGTTTGTAAATGGCTTAAATGGCTTCTACGTCCATTATTTATTAGAATTAAGTTTCTTTTTATGACGTTTTTGATCAACAACCGATTGTAAAGGACAGAAAGGTTATTAACCCTCCTGGAAAGGTTATTGACGGCGGCGCGTTTTGCTGTTTTTCTTTTCACATAGCAGCAACATAGACTTAAAATACTCCGTCATTTATGGTCATATAAATACAATCAATACATGATTATAAACTATAGAGGGTCTTCTTTTTTTGTGTACACTCATATTAACATCAAAACCTTGTGTTTTTTTTTTTTAATAAATAAAATAAAAAGGTTGAGCTTTCAGCAGTCTCTGTGTTCACGATCATATTTCAGAAACACGCCACTAAAATTAACTTAAACTCCATGAATTCTTCTCACACAAACATGAAACATATGTCTAAAGAAAGCTTAAAATGTCTACTTTTAAATAAAACAATTCAAATTTAAAACAAATATTCTCCTGCAATGTAATCTGTATGAAACAAAGCGATGTACGGTTTTCCTGGCACAGCTTCATTATCTCTAATGTGATCCCCAGCAGAGCACGCCATTCATACGCTAATGTACTGAGGCGATCAAGGGAAAAGTACACGCCCCCGACTGCGAGATTTGATGTAAACACAACACAACTCAACTTTTCTGCATGTTTGTAATGATACACAGGCGATCAAACTCTTGGCTATTAAGGAAGAGTTAACATTTTTCTGAGAAGAGCGGGACTCCGATGAACGTTTGTATTTTGAAGAGTGACTTGATCCAGCAGAGGATACAATTTCAAACGAGTAAGTCGTTTAGCTTTCATTAGCTGACATGCTATTTTATATAAACATGTTCATATTTTACTAGTGGGACTGTTTCCAGACAGGATTCAAAGTTTGACATTCAAAGTATTGACATGTCCTAATAGGCAAGTTTTAGTTACATGTAAATGTTGTTATTTACATTGTATGCTGTATGATATAAATATGATATGTAATATGATATAAAAATAATATGAATGTTAGATTATATTTTAATGTGTTTATGCTGCCTCGTTATCATCAACAAAGCTTGTGCTTGCAAATATGTGTTTAGGTTAAATGAGTAAAATGCACTTTAAATATGCCCATATTAGAAAATCAGCATATTATCATATGTATTTTGGATCAAATAAATGCAGTCTTGGTGAGCAGAAGAGACTTCTTTTAATGGTAGTGTAGGTCTAAAATTAAGTAAAGTCTTTATGTAAAGAAAATATATAGTCAGATTACTTCTTTTAACTTAAAACTTGATTTTGATCCTTAAATCTCCTCACATTAATTCCCTCTCTGTCACATTCCTCATTGATAGGCCCAGAGGAGTGTCCTCAGGTGTGAATCTCATCAATATTCATGATCGTTCACGCCTCCTCGCATATTACCATTCAGCACTAAAATTGTCACACAAAAGTTAAATGACTATATTGTTTTGTATGAATGAGTGATCAGGATGATTTTTCACATCATTTTGTAGAAAAAACTCAAGGCTACAAGATCCAGTTCTCAAAAGTCTTGTGGACAAAAACCACGCATAAACGTTATTTTCTCAAAAATACAAACCTGTACATACATGTTGCGCACATATTATTGTAGCCCAGTTTGTGCTGAAGACAGTGTTATCAGACTTTAGCCATTAATATGTTTTTAAGCAACTGAAAAAAGCACAAATGTCAAGGCATGTCAAAACTTCTCCAGGGCCCAAAACACCCTCAGACCCCAGAGGGTTAAAAGAGACATTATTCAATGTCTAGTCTTTGGACACACACACACACACACGCATTACACGGAACGAGTCAAACCAAAGTTTAACTCTCTACAAGGTGCTGAACATCTTCACCAATATGCTACACAATCACTGATGAGCAAAATCTGAACATTTAACAGAAAGTGGCTAAACAGAGACACCCCCCCCTTTTCTCCCTAATTTGGTCCTCGTGGTGGTGTAGTGACTCGCCTCAATCCAGGTGCCGGAGGACGTATCTCAGTTGCCTCTGTGTCTGAGACCGTCAATCCGTGCGTGTTATCACGTGGCTTGTTGAGTGTGTTACCGCAGAGATGTAGCTCATATGGAGGCATCACGCTATTCCCCGCGATCCACACACAACTGACCACGTGCCCCACAGAGAGCGAGAACCACATTATAGCAACCACGAGGAGGTTACCCCATGTGACTCTACCCTCCCTAGCAACCAGGCAAATTTGGTTGCTTAGGAGACCTGACTGGAGAAACACAGACATATTTGGTCTCATGCGAGTGATTTACACCCATTGTAAAGGGTTGCGGCCTACAGTAATAGATCGATCAATATCGAGATTGTTCAAATGAAGATCGCAATGCATCGGAAAATCTATATTTTTACCTAAAATATAAAATAATGTTAAGCACTTCCGATGTACATCCACACTCTAAATCCTACATGTGACTTTCTCCAGGACTGTTTCTCTCAATCTTTGAAACTGTGGGGGCTCTGGTTTAAATCCAAAATATCATACTTAAAAAAATTAATAAAATTAAAGATCTAAAATGTTGCACAAGGATTTGAAGCTGTGCGTAAGCAATGCATTTGTCATAGACACTAATGTACACTAAAATAGCTTGTTACAGGAAGAGCTGCACTGTTTTGAAAATGATCAAATTCCACAAAATAAATAAATGCATGAAAAAAATAACAATTTCAGGGATTCAAACTCGTCACCTCATGGAGAAATTCACCGGTTTGAAAGCATAACCGGTCACTTTCGTGATTGTGAAGAGTAATGATTAATGTGTAAAAGTGAGTGATATTTAAGGGTCATCACATGACTCGCGTCAGCGCTGCAGAATACATTGAAGTCTATGAAGTGACGTCACACCAAAGTGTTTTTCATACATTTTTGCTTCACCAATAATGTATTTGAGAGTACGAAGCAACAAGAAATATTAAAAAACTGTCTACATTTGTGGAGACATTGAATGTCTCGTAATGTCTTTTAAATAAACATTACCTTATTGTTTAGGAATATCAGAGACCCCAGTTATTGAACTCATTTAAATTCACCAAGAAAACGCTTCTAATCATAAACGAGTCCTTTTATTACTTTCTGCTATCAAAGCAACTGCAAGCTTTTGTTCTCTCTTCCAAAAACATGTTTCAATGTTTATTGTGCACGCCTCACGCTTAAGGCAAACTGGCAAGCCTCCAGAACCAAATTAAAACCAAAACTGTCCACGAGAAGTCGTCTGTCCGAGGCAAAGATGCTAAATGTAATGACGTTTGATTACCCACAGGCGAGTTTAAGTCGATGTGGACCACGAGGAAGGTTTGAGTTGTGGATTGAGTTCTGTTCAGTTCATTTTTTACGTGTTTTGTTCATATTTTTTGTAATATTGTGTTGTACATATGTTGTGTTTTAGTTGCCTCCGCTGAAACATCTGCTTCGTGGATGGTTCGCCTATGTGGGATATTGGGGTGTGCCGTAGATTTTTTTAATCGTAAAAAGTGTGCCGTTGGAAACATTGGATTATATTCCAAAAATATTCATTTTTAAAGGTGAAAGACATGAATCTGGTAAGATTTGTGAGTTTTTTGCTTTATTTCGTTACTGGCTGATGGTAGTTGTGTGGTTATATGTTAAAGTGTGTATGCATTTGACCTTTAATAGAGAAATTAAGGGTGTAGTGAGGTAGTCTCTTCCCGGCCCATTCACAGGCGGAGCTGTCACTCAGTATCGTCTGCAGATGCAGCGTGTAGTTCCCAAGTTTATTGAGATTCTCTGCGAGGAAAAAAAACAACAACATTCACAGAACTAAAACAGTCCCAGCAAATACACATTTCTTGACATTAACTCATTCTTTTAAGATTAGGCAACAGATCAAAAATAATATCAAAATTGTCATATAATATTAGGGTTTAAAATGTCAACAGAAAATGTAAGTCTTTTTGAGAACATTAACAATTAAAATACATTTCAAGATTTTTGGGGGGATTTTTTGTTTACTTATTATCTTGACTATACTGTATAAATGACATCTACACACATTTGAAAATACCCTTAAATTTCATCTGAATGTTGTTTTTGTTGTTGTTATTTTATGTGCTAATCTGCTCATTAAACTGTGTCCAATAACAACAACAGAAATATCCGAAGAGGTGTGTATGAATCATTTACAAAAAGAGTTCCCAGTCTTTTTGACCAATACAATTGCATGACCCTTCCGGTCATTCGGCATTGCTGGATATGGACTTTTAAACATACCTGTCAACATTTGGGTACCAAAATCCGGGAGACCTCTGAGCGGGGGTGGGGGGTGTTGGGGGTGCTGGTGTTTGACAGGGGCAGGCTAAATACATACAAATTGTGCCGTTGTGATTTAATGTGCTGAGAAACATAATTTTTCCCACCATGTCCGATATTATAATCAGTGCGACACACTTTGCAAAAGGCGTGAACTTTTCCTTCTTTTTTTTTTTTCGCCAGAGCACCACCTGAGTCTTCTCCTCCCCATCTATCAGGGAGGCTTGATTCAACAGCGCAACTGGGTTGTAAGTTGCCAGGTTGAGGTCACAAATGGGTTGAAATTTGCATGATGTGTCGATTGTGTGAGTAGGATGCGTTTCATACAAGATCTGGCAACTGGACAACCTTGGAATAATATATTGATGTGATTATTCATATAACGATGTTTGGGCCATACAAATTACGGGAGTTTCCCGGGAGAAATAACAAAACGGGAGGGGGGGGGCGAAATACGGGAGTGTTGACAGGTATGCTTTTAAACATGCTTTTGATTCAAACTAATTAATTAGTGAATCATTAAAACCAATCTGAACAGTTTTGAACTATTAATTCACTCACAAAACATCACTAAAGCTTGTGAACACGCAGGGTTGGGGAGTAACAGAATACATGTAACTGGATTACGTATTTAAAATACTAAATATAAGTAACCTAACTACTTAAATCGATGATAATCAGAACAGTTACACAATAAAAGTATTTTGAGTACTGAAGAGATTACTTTGCATTTCATTGTCATTTAATATTTGGCCTGTTCATTTGGGAAACATTTATTCATATAAATGATGAAATCCGCTGAGCGTTTAAACAGCGGTGAAACACTTTCTTATGATGAGTACATTCATACTGATATGAGTGAAAAGGTGGATATGACGTCATTTAGGAACTTTCGTTTGGGAGCTTAATAGAGCAAAGAAGGCAAAAGGGATCCGCACACGAGCCTGTAAAAGTTGCACAAAAAAAGAAGGAAAAAATGAGGCTCAAAGTCCAAGATCCATTGAGAAAAATGTTTGACCGAATATTTACCATGAATAGTAACAAAAGTGAACAAAGCGTGCACAAACAACAAAGTAAATATGTGCACAAAAAAATAAAATGTAGCATGAATTTCTTAAGCTTAATTTGACATATTTCTTGATGATATTTAGCGATGGTGGAGTCAAGGGAGGTTCAAAGTCAATTTCTGATGCCACACGGTTTAGCTGTTGTTCAGCAAAGTAGAAATTCATGCTACATTTGATAAAAAAATTTAAAATAAATGTGCACATATTTACTTTTTTGGTTGTGCACGCTTTGTACACTTTCATAGTAAATCTTCAGTAAAAAATCCTCAATGGATTTTGGACTTTGAACCTCATTTATTCCTCTTTTTTTCAACTTTCACGGCCTGTGTGCGGATCCCTTTTTGCCTTTGATCTATTTGATCTGAATCGATGCACCCACTTAATACTTGTGACTTTATGGTGCAGGACTTCTTTTGTATTTTTAGCTTAATAGAGGGGCCACATAATGTTTCTTCAGCTTAACAAAAACTGTTAGAAATGCTTTGACAGATGAAACATAAATAAATGTCTTTGTCACTGTGTTTGGGGTATTTTTGTATGAAATGCTAACCAATGTAGCCTTTAACGTTGAATAGAAATCTACAAATAATATATTTTCTGCCTCTTTCTATAAACAGAATCCACATATGAGCAGAAAAGGATGTGGTTGTTTACACTCTGTGGGGTTTTGAATTTTGGAGCAGCAAAAATAGTTAACTTTGTCTAAATTGTCACGTGAACATTTAGCTTTATGCTAAGATAAAATCTGTTACCAGACGCGATTATATTTTAAAATTAATTCTATGAAGTAAGGATGTGCCCGGGGACGAATACCTTATTCGGAAAGGCACGAATATTTCAAACGAATAATATTTGTATGACTGATTATCCAAGAAGCACAAGCATAAAAACATTTATCTGTAAGGACGGTATTTCTAAAGTGTAAACCTTATGAATGAAAATGCGCACGGTGTGATTTCAGATCGGACGGGCGCAGTCTCGATTCTGTTTGCGGTCTCTGTTAATTGTTCGCATCTGGATCTTGTCAAATGTAACATTAAGATACGACATCATACACACGTTCCACTTCTTGAAATGTCTGATAATGTATCACACGATTCACATGTGATTCCCATGTATTCATTGGTTGTCTAAACCAGAGTGCAATGTTAAATTCCTGACCTGAAGTGATCATTTCACATCGGAGCTCGTCTTAAAGTTGACCACATTTATATCCACATCAGCGACTGGTTAAGGCTTTATTCAGAAAAAAGTAAAAATTCTCCATAAAGGTTTAAATGCTCAATTTGAGTATCCATCTATTGGGAATATTCCTCCTTATGTAAAACGAAGAAACTGAAACTTCTTGTTCTTCTTTAAAAACATTGAACTTGTCAGACCGTCACGGCCGCGCCGTGAAAACCCAAAAGCTTCGCAATTTAGCATCGCCAAGGCCTTTAGATTAGAATAACCAAATATGAAGTAGATCTGATGTAAATCACTAGGAGGAGTCTGTTAAAGTACGAGGCCTGGAAATGGCAAAAACGGAGCAAACATTTTAGAAAAAAAGAAAAATGGCTGACTTCCTGTTGAGTTTGTGGCATGGGTCCAAGAGACTTTTTTTGTAGGTATTGTCAGGTTACACACGTGTACCGAGTTTCATACATGTAGGTGAAACGTAGCGCGAGGCGCACAATGTTGAATTTTTTTATGTGCCGCTATAGAGCCAGTTTGCCATACCTCATTCTGAAAACCATATCAGATGTAAATGTTCGCCACTTCTGATGCGTGTGCAAAGTTTCATGAGTTTTTGAGTATGTTTAGACCCTCAAAATGCGATTCATTTGGGAAATGAAAAATAAACACCTAGAAGAATAATAGGGTCCTCACACCATCAGCCCATAATTATAATTATTAGGCTTTTATTATGAAAAGGCTTACACAAGACATATTTTATCAATAGAAACAATGAACGTAAGAGCAACATTTAAAAATGGCCGTTTCATTTAGTTTTAACGCACCTCTGGTTTAAGCCCCGCCCACACCAGAGTCTTTCTCATTACGGAGACAGATACAGATAATATTGTCATATGAACATATACATATGGCTCTTGCACACCCCTACAATGAAGATTCCTCTAAATGACCTTTGATATTACAACAAAGATGTACTACAAAAACTTTATTCTTAATGAGAATTTAAATATTCTTAAATCAATTTACTTGAGTAGAAAAACTGCATAGAGGAAATTTATTTTCTTACTTTGTTTACTTGTTTATGGTCAAAACAAGCTAAAAAAATCTGCCAGTGCCAAAGAAGTAATCCAAAGTATTTGGATTACATTTCTGACCTTGAGTAATCTATTAGAATGCATTACAAATTACATTTCACAGCATGTATTCTGTAATCTGTAGCGGAATACTTTTTAAAAGTAACTCTCTCAACCCTGCGAACAAGCTTTTCATGACCGTGGGAACCCTGAAAGATAAAATGCCATTAAATTAAAACCTCAAAGGTTCAAAGCAGTGGTTTTCAACCAGGGGGTCGGGATAGTGATAGGGGTGTTGGATCTTTACCCATAGCTTTGAACCAGTACTCCCACTTGGATGAATGCACACCGATGTAAGAGTTAGTCTGGACGTCTCTTTTAGGAGCTGAAAGAATAAAAAAGCTGATTATAAACCACTCATCAGTATAAAGGCAGCTGCTATAATACATATCCTACATGAACATTACACATACATGTGTATATATATATATATAACACTGCTACATTTGCACTATGCTTGCATTACCAAAAAAGTAAATACAATCTCAGAACATTGGAATAGGTGAAGTATACGTGGGATGCATGTAGATATGGTAGTTGTTTTTAAACAATAATTGTTTGCTGGGGAGACTCACCGTGCCAGATGACTTTGAGTTCAATCAAGAGTTTCTTGGTATTGACAGTCACAGGCAGACGAGACATCGACTCTCCTTTCTTGTTCAAAATCTCCACTTTAATCGGACCTGAACGAGAACAAGTTTACGTAAAAAAAAACAAACAAACAAAACAAGCAAACCATACAGATCTGAACGGGTACTGGTGTAAGTAAAAGTACGATCAGTTTTGAGTGTTATAGACTTTCCAATGTTAGGCGAACATTTTCTCCCCTTTTCTCCCCAATTTGGCATGCCCAATTCCCAATGCGCTCCAAGTCCTCGTGGTGGACGAATCTCAGCTGCCTCCGTGTCTGAGACCGTCAATCCGCACATCTTATCACGTAAATGAGACTTAGTGTTTTGGGCAGTCTATGTACTGTAAGTATTGTATTGCAAAAGTGTGTACGTGTGTTTACCCAAGGGTGATCCAGTCGTTCGGGTGTCGTTCTCGAAACATGGGTTTCCCTCAGGCCATGAAACCCTCAACCGGTCTGGAAGTCTAATGACAACAAGAATATTAGCGACTGCTGTCATCGAACATCCTTAAAGCAAAAGCTTATATTTAAAACGTGAAAAAACACACAATTTTAACAATATATAATATCATACTGCCCTGCTGACTCCCACCCAAGTAGATAATTTTGTAAATAAAGGTTAGAAATATTTTATGGCAAGCAAAGATGATGTCAAGACACAGAAGGAAACATGAGCTCTCACTTTGTGAGCTCATCTTCAATGTTCTTGGTAATGGTCGCGGCTGTAGCCTGTCGGTCAATCTTTGAGATGGGAATGATTCTCTGCTCATCATACAGCTCCTTCGGTTCCTATGGAAACACAAGTCAGAGGCCCGTTTCCAGATTTTCCTTTTATATGTGCAGTTTTAAAACGTTATTTGTCACACTCTTATGGTTGAACAAATTGATGTTTTTGTCCTTCTCAAAGACTAGATAACAATTTTATTATGAGTCAATCATTTTTATTTGTACAGCGCTTTTCATGATACGCATTAGTGTTGGGTATCGCCAGCCACGACACATATTGTGACACACATGTTATGATTCGATACATTACGATGTCATGATTCATGATATAATTTTTTTTGTTGGAAGTTTTGGAGCAGTGAATTCTTCCTTGCTGAGCAGCCTTTCAGGTTATGTCGATATAGGACTCGTTTTACTGTGGATATAGATACTCGTCTACCTGTTTCCTCCAGCATCTTCACAAGCTCCTTTGCTGTTGTTCTGGGATTGATTTGCACTTTTCGCACAAAACTATGTTCATCTCTAGGAGACAGAATGTGTCTCCTTACTGAGCGGTATGATGGTCCCATGGTGTTTATACTAGCGTGGTACCTTCAGGAATTAGGAAATTGCTCCAAAGGATGAACCAGACTTGTGGAGGTCCACAATTCCCTTGGCTGATTTCTTTTGATTTTCCCATGATGTCAAGCAAAGAGGCACTGAGTTTGAATGTAGGCCACAGGTACACCTCCAATTGACTTCAATTAGCCTGTCAGAAGCTAATTGACTAATTGTCTAAAGGCTTGACATAATTTTCTATATATGTGTGTATATATGCATGTATACATACATACAGTGGGGAGAACAAGTATTTGATACACTGCTGATTTTGCAGGTTTTCCTACTTACAAAGCATGCAGAGGTCTGTAATTTGTATCATAGGTGCACTTCAACTGTCAGAGATGGAATCTAAAACAAAAATCCAGAAAATCACATTGTATGATTTTTAAATAATGAATTTGCATTTTATTGCATGACATAAATATTTGATCACCTATCAACCAGTAAGAATTCCGGCTCTCTCAGACCTTTTTCTTTAAGAAGCCCTCCTGTTCTCCACTCATTACCTGTATTAACTGCACCTGTTTGAACTCGTTACCTGTATAAAAGACACCTGTCCACACACTCAATCAAACAGACTCCAACCTCTCCACAATGACCAAGACCAGAGAGCTGTGTAAGGACCTCAGGGATAAAATTGTAGACCTGCACAAGGCTGGGATGGGCTACAGGACAATAGGCAAGCAGCTTGGTGAGAAGGCAACAACTGTTGGCGCAATTATTAGAAAATGGAAGAAGTTCAAGATGACGGTCAATCTCCCTCGGTCTGGGGCTCCATGCAAGATCTCACCTCGTGGGGCATCAATGATCATGAGGAAGGGATCAGCCCAGAACTACACGGCAGGACCTTGTCAATGACCTGAAGAGAGCTGGGACCACAGTCTCAAAGAAAACCATTACGCCGTCATGGATTAAAATACTGCAGCGCACGCATGGTCCCCCTGCTCAAGCCAGCGCATGTCCAGGCCCATCTGAAGTTTGCCAATGACCATCTGGATGATCCAGAGGAGGAATGGGAGAAGATCATGTGGTCTGATGAGACAAAAATAGAGCTTTTTGGTCTAAACTCCACTCGCCGTGTTTGGAGGACGAAGGAGGAGGAGGAGTACAACCCCAAGAACACCATCCCAACAGTGAAGCATGGAGGTGGAAACATCACCCTTTGGGGATGCTTTTCTGCAAAAGGGACAGGACAACTGCACCGTATTGAGGGGAGGATGGATGGGGCCATGTATCGTGAGATCTTGTCCAAACACCTCCTTCCCTCAGTAAGAGCATTGAAGATGGGTCGTGGCTGGGTCTTCCAGCATGACAATGACCCGAAACACACAGCCAGGGCAACTAAGGAGTGGCTCCGTAAGAAGTCAGTGCATCTCAAGGTCCTGGAGTGGCCTAGCCAGTCTCCAGACCTGAACCCAATAGAAAACCTTTGGAGGGAGTTGAAAGTTCGTATTGCCCAACAACAGCCCCGAAACCTGAAGGATCTGGAGAAGGTCTGTATGGAGGAGTGGGCCAAAATTAGGGATGCACCGAAATGAAAATTCTGGGCACCGAAACCGAAAATCCAGGATGCACTTGGCCGAAAACCGAAACCGAAATTTTTACCTATTTAAAAAAAAATAAATAAATTTGTGTATAATTGTATTAATTTTATACTTTTTCATTAATTTCATGAATTTAATTAATCTGAATTGAAAAACTACAAACCAATAAAATAAATCACACTTTTATTGAAAGTAGCACAACAAAATTGGACAAAAAATATAGGCCTATTAAAACTATATTAAATATTATTCTTCTTTCAGTTCTGTAAAAATCTAATTTTACAGATTTTATTAAAAATTATCCAAATAATGTAAAGTTTTAGAAAAACTATTATATGCAAAACAAGAGTCAAGAAATGAACTTAGCTAACATCTTTCAAAAAGTTTAAATATGCAACAGTAATTTTAATTAAAACAACAGGCAGAACACAGAATGGCAGAGGGCCTCTATTCCACTGATCTATATATATATCTATAATATATATATCTATAATATATATATATATATATATATATATATATATATATATATATATATATATATATATATATATATATATATATATATATCAGTGCTCTATTCTGTTTATGTAAATGTATGTACACTTTAAGTGAAAATGATTGTGCAAAACAACAGTAATTGAACTAAATCCAACCTCAACTGTAAACGACAGATGTATCCTCAAGTGAAGAACAAGTGTAATGTAATTGCTATTCACATCATATTGGACCGCTTTCTATTTAAGTACAAGTGACAGGTTTCTCTTCAAGAACAAAAGTTGCTAAACGTTCTGACAGTCTCTCCTGTCAGAAAGCTCATCAAGAACATGAGATGCTGCACTGAACAGTCTCTCACTCTCTGTGCTGGTGCTTGGGCAGATAAATACCTGTGCGCAATCCGCGCAAGCAATGGAAAGCCGTCTTTGTTTATGCGACCGTAGTCAAGGGGATTGTCGCTTCTGGCGTAGTTCAGCTATACGTCTCAAGTTGTGTTGTAGCTGCGCTAGTTGTGACATTTTCCAGTAGAATCTCTTGCTGTATTCTGTATATACATATCTTGAAAGTTCTGCTGAATAAACACTGCAGATCGCAAATTTGATGTCCTTATCAGAAACTTTGAAGAATTTCCACACCGCTGACATGATCGGCCTTTGTTTGGTAGCGCTGTGATAAGGGCTAGATCGATCCAGAGTGAAATCTGAGCACTGAGGGCCGGGGCGAGGAGGTATATATTTTCGGCTCATATTTTCGGCCTTTTTTCTCTTTCGGCCGAAAACCGAAAGTGCTGAAAGTGCCATTTTCGGCCGAAAATTTTCGGCGGCCGAAATTTCAGTGCATCCCTAGCCAAAATCCCTGCAAACCTGGTCAAGAACTACAGGAAACGTATGATCTCTGTAATTGCAAACAAAAGGTTTCTGTACCAAATATTAAGTTCTGCTTTTATGATGTATCAAATACTTATGTCATGCAATAAAATGCAAATTCATTATTTAAAAATCATACAATGTGATTTTCTGGATTTTTGTTTTAGATTCCATCTCTCACAGTTGAAGTGCACCTATGATACAAATTACAGACCTCTACATGCTTTGTAAGTAGGAAAACCTGCAAAATCAGCAGTGTATCAAATACTTGTTCTCCCCACTGTACACGCACGCACGCACGCACGCACGGCAGCGATAGTGTATACGGAGTGAAGGAGAAAGACATTCCCGGCCAGCGCAACAGCGTTGAAGTGTGGACTAAAGAGAGCAAATTTGCTCTTAGCAATTTAATTTACTCTTACTTAGGAAATTATTGCACATTTATTAAAATACGTATCGGCCCAACATGTATGGCAATGCGACCCAATTTGGGTCGTGATCCATAGTTTAAGAAACGCTGATACCATATCGTGAGAAAACGTATCGCGATATATCGATATTTGATTGTATAATACACATTGCTTCAAAGCAGCTATACAGAAAATCATGCCGTAATGTTTTGGTCTTAAGGCCCCGAGTTAGCAAGCCAAAGGCGACTGTGGCAAGGAAAAACAACTCTGTAAGATGTTGTTAGTGGAGAATAACCTTGGGGGAACCAGGCTCAGCTGGGGGAGCCAGTACTGCTCTGGCTATACAGCATGAACATAATGCAAATGTCAGTTTGCTTTAAGAGCGACAGTCATTTATTTCCTCACCAGTGCAACTTGCACGTGTCCTCCTGTAGCGTACACATCACCTTCATGATCTCCAAAGAGCAGAAACTGAACGATAGAGCCAAAGAAAATCGGGTGAGTTTTCACCGACTTCACCTGAAAGAGTGAAAGAAAAACTCCAGATATAACTTCTTTCACAAGAACATTTGCATATTCTTCATATACATATAAATACAGACAATGCCAGGTTAATTCTGTGTCTTTGCGTGTTGTCTGTGACCGTGTTTATACTGTAGATAGATCGGTTCTCACATATTGTCCTTTCTTGTAAGTCTTGCCGTCCCATTTAATGGCTTTGAATTGAGCCCAAGGTGACTGCAGCCGTTTGATGGCTACATCCTGCCGTGCCATCACGCCCATAAATCCCTCAAACTCCACCTGCAAAAACACACAAACATGTTAATTGCCAACTATATACAGTTCCACAGGTACACCTCCAATTGACCGATCAGAAGCTAATTGGCTAATTGCCTAAATGCTTGACATAATTTTCTGGAATTTTCCAAGCTGCTTAAAGGCACAGTTAACTTAGTGCATGTAAACTTCTGACTCACTGGAATTGCACAAATCATTGCAAAACATTACACTTGTTAACATGACATTTAGTGTGATTAAATCGCTTCACTAACATCATCTGTGCAAAACCATGAAAATTAATACCAATAAACCCAGTATAAATGATGGGAGAACATTTGTCCATTCTAGTGTTACACAAATAAATTTCCCTTAGACCTGCCTTAAAAATGTTACTGACCAATCCAACCTTGGCAACTACTCTCCCTTTTAAATTCAGACACGTACCTGCTTATCAAAGCGCTCATGACACTCCTTTAACCAGCTGGTAAACTCCTTGTGGATCTTCACGCGCAGCTCCTGGTTAAACGCATGAATACAGACAATGAATTCTGGGCATCATCGATCACATCATATGAATGCACGCATTAAGAGTCTTATAGAGTTCAGGTGACTCATTTATTAAGATGTTTATGCAAGATGTACAATAATCTCAGCTACTGATTTCTGCCCATATAATGAGCCTAATCAACAAGCCATCATCATTTATTTTAATTTTCATTATCAATAATAAATCAATTAATTAACTGCGTGTGCTGTTAGTCCAATCTTCAACCCAATGTCCATATTCTTGCTAAACCTTAATTCCAAAAAGAGCTTTACATGCTCTTTTACACATAAGGAAATATGCAGTCTACATGACAATAGTGTTTTGTTTAATCTTAAGTGGTGGCCAAAAATATTGGCACCCTTGGTAAATATGAGCAAAGGCGGCAATGAAAAAATGTCTTTGTTGTTTATCCGTTTGCTCTTATATTCAAAATATTCACAAAAATCGAATCTTTAATTGAAGTAAAACAATTGAAAGGGGGGAAAAATATCTCAGAATAAAATATTTTTCTCCAAAACACATCTACCACAATTATTGGCACCCCTAGAAATTCTTATGAGTAAAATATATCTGAAGTATATTCCCCTTCGTATTTTAAAATGTTTAGTACACCTGGGTGACTAGGAATATGAAATTGTTCCTCCATGACTTCCTGTTTCAAAGGGGTATAAATATGAGGTAACACACAGGCCAAATTCCCTTAATCATCCATCACAATGCTTAACTAATTTAATAAAGTTATGATGTGCGGTAAAACGTTGTTGAACTACACAAAATGGGAAGTGGCTATAAAAAAAATAGCGAAAGCATTGAAAATACCCATTTCCACCATCAGGGCAATAATTAAGATGTTCCAATCAACTGGAGATCTTAAGAATCGGCCTGGAAGAGGACGTGTGTCTATACTGTCTCCAGGCACAGCGAGGAGAATGGTTTGAGTGGCCAAAAATACTCAGAGGATCACAGCTGGAGAATTGCAGAAATTAGTTGGGTCTTGGTTCAGAAAGTCTCCAAAACTACAATCAGACGTCACCTACATCACAACAAGTTGTTTTGTAGAGTTTCAAGAAGAAAGCCTCTGCTCTCATCCGACAACAAACTCAAGCGTCTTCAGTTTACCGGACACTACTGGAACTTTCAAATGTAATCGGGTTCTACGGTCAGATAAAACAAAAATAGAGCTTTTGGCAGCAAACACCAGAGAAGGGTTTGACGCACATAGAGAGGAAGCCATATGGAAAAGTACCAAATGCCCACAGTTAAATATAGTGGAGGATCTTTAATGTTGTGGGGCTGTTTTTATGCCAGAGGTCCTGGACATCTTGTTCGGATACATGGTATCATGGACTCTATCATATACCAACAGATAAAACATCAAAACCTGACCTCCTCTGCCAGAAAGCCTAAACCACATACAAAACCTGTGGGGTGAACTGAAGAGGAGAGTCCACCAGCGTGGACCTCAGAATATTAAGGATTTTTAGATATTCTGTATGGGAGGAATGGTCTCAGATCCCTTGCCATATGTTCGCAAACCTAATTAGGCATTTTAGGAGAAGACTCAGAGCGGTTATCTTGGCAAAGGGAGGTTGCATAAAGTATTGAATAAAAGGGTGGCAATAATTGTGCGACACACATATTTGACAAAAATATTAGTTTTTTGATAAAACTTGTGTTATGCTTGCAACTGTTTGATATCCATTAGAGGGCACATTTTTGAGAATATTTTGAAGAGCAAAAGGATAAACAATTAAAACATTTTTCACAGCCTTCTTTGCACATATTTAACAAGGGTGCCAATATTTTTGCCCACAACTGTACATGAGCGTTCCTTTACCGCTATTCTCTTCTACTCACTCTTGCCACTGATTATCCTGCATTTCATTATTTTAGTCAAATCATTTGTTTTTATTTGTCATCAACAACAGCAGACAAAGCTAAAGATGAATTTATGAGAGAAAAAAAAATGTAGGCCAGTTTTAAATCTGTAAATGGACTTAAATATTAATATGTTTCTCACCCACACCTATCATTCACTACTGAAGACATGGATTTACAATTGAAGTCAGAAGATTACATACACCTTAGCCAAATACATTTAAACTCAGTTTTTCACAATTATTAATATTTCATCGTAGAAAACATTCCCTGTCTTATGTCAGTAAGGATCACTACTTTATTTTAAGAATAATAGTTTGTTTGGGGTCATTGTCCATTTGGAAGACCCATTTGCGACTGAGCTTTAACTTCCTGGCTGATGTCTTGAGATGTTGCTTCAATATATCCACATAATGTTCCTTCCTCATGATGTCATCTATTTAGTGAAGTGCACCAGTCCCTCCTGCATTAAAGCACCCCCACAACATGATGCTGCACCCCCTCATTCTTCACGGTTGGGATGGTGTTCTTCGGCTTGCAAGCCTCACCCTTTTTCCTCCAAACATAACGATGGTCATTATGGCCAAACAGTTCAATTTTTGTCTCATCAGACTAGAGGACATTTCTCCAAAAAGTAAGATCTTTGTCCCCATGTAGACTTGCAAACTGTAGTCTGGCTTTTTTATGGCGGTTTTGGAGCAGTGGCTTCTTCCTTGCTGAGCAGCCTTTCAGGTTATGTTGATATAGGACTCGTTTTACTGTGGCTATAGATACTCGTCTACCTGTTTCCTCCAGCATCTTCACAAGCTCCTTTGCTGTTGTTCTGGGATTGATTTGCACTTTTCACCCCAAACTACGTTCATCTCTAGAAGACAGAATGCGTCTCTTCCTGAACAGTATGATGGTCCCATGATGTTTATCCTTGTATACTATTGTTTGTACAGATGAACGTGGTACCTTCAGGTGTTTGGAAATTGCTCCCAAGGATGACCCAGACTTGTGGAGGTCCAAATGTTTTTTTCTGAGGTCTTGGATGATTTCTTTAGAGTTCCCCATGATGTCATGCAAATAGGCACTGAGTTTGAAGGTAGGCCTTAAAATGAATCCACAGGTACACCTCCAACTGACTCCCTATTAGAAGCTAATTGGCTAATTGTCTAAAGGCTTGACATAATTTTCTGAAATTTTCCAATCTTGCCAAAACAAAAGTTTGCTAATATTAAATCTGTGGAGTAGTTAAAAAAATTGTTTTAATGACTTCAACCTAAGAGTATGTCAACTTCTGACTTCAACTTTATCAACTCGTAGTCGTATGGATTATTTTATGTTGCCTTTTTTCAAGGGAAAAAAGTTAAATGGGATTTTACAATTAAAATGTAGAAACTTGTACCAAACAATTGGGCAAATCAGCTTCAAAAAGGTGACTTTAGCCAAAAGGTGAGCAGTTTGAAATCCCGATTTGTTGCTCACTTTTATCCATAGGATAAAATCCATGGAGCTAATGATCAAATCTGATCCCAGGTATGTTTTATAAATGAGGACACAGATGTTTGTTTGTGTACCTGGCCATTGTACATTCTGGTAAAGATGGTGTCTTTGTCTCGGAGTTGAAGCTCGAGGTCCATGAAAGTCAGTTTGTTGGTGCTGACCTGGAATCGGTCATTGGCAAAGAGGACTCCTGAGATGCGGTTATAACACTCCAGAGGTACAGGACCTGCTTTCTTGGGCCTCGCACACCACTCAAACCTAAAACACACACATATTGCATGATTCCTGTGGGTGAAGAATTGAGTGTTCTGATCTATTGGAAACATTTCAAATAATATCAAATAATTAAAATCTTTTGTGTATTAATAATACTGAATCGAACGCATAATATAATATTCTAGTTGTTTTGAAATTTGATTGAAAATATTACTTTTCTATTTACCTTTAATTAACCATGTGTCTTTGAAAATCCAGAATTATTGATCATAAATCTTTATAATAAAGCCACTTGTTATGTTTGGGCCATTTTTGTTGCATTTGGTCAAAGTGCCATTAGATTCTCCAAAATAAAGACTTAAGTGAAAAAAAAAAAAAGCATCCTTCTTTATGTTTACACAATGTCAGGGTGTTTTGGATGATTATTAGGGCATTTCTAAATGCTAGCAAGATTGTTGCTTACGGACCGTCTCTATGACACCCTGATCCCTAGATATGTGTGGTGACCTTTTCAATGGAAGTCTATGGAATTTATTTGCTCATTGTTTTTGTCAGTGAGGCAGACGGTTATACACCGATGAGCCAAAACATTATGACCAGTCACAGGTGAAGCGAATAATGTTGATCATCTCCAAACAAGGCTGCATGTCAAGGTCAGGGTGTTGGGCGCCCAAGGCTCATCGATGCGTGAAGACAACAAAGGCTAACTCATCTGATCTGAACCGATAGAAGGTCTACTGTGGCACAAGTCACAGAAAGTTTTAATGATGGTTACAGGAGGAATGAGTCACAACACACAGTGCATCGCACCCTGCTGCTTATGGGGCTGTGTAGCCGCAGACTTGTCAGAGTGCCATGATGACCCCTGTCCACTGCTGAAAGTGCCTACAGTGGCCACGTGAGTGTCAGAACTGGACCTTGCAGAAGTGGTAAAAGTTTTCTGGTCAAATAAGTCTGTTTTCTTTTACATCATGTGGATGGCCGTCCACGTGTGCACTGTTTACCCGGGGAAGTGATGGCACCAGGATGCACTGTGGGAAGATGACAAGCCGGTGGAGGGAGTGTGATGCTCTGGGCAATGTTCTGCTGGGAAACTCCAGCCATTCATGTGGACGTCAATTTGACACGTGCCACCTACCTAAACATGGTTGCAGACCAGGTACACCCCTTCATGCCAACGGTATTCCCTGATGGCAGTGGCCTCTTTCAGCAGGATAATGCACCCTGCCACACTGCACACATTGTTCAGGAATGTTTTGAGGAACATGATGAAGTCTTCAAGGTGTTGACTTTGCCTCAAAATTCCCCAGATCTCAATCCGATTGAGCATCTGTGGGATGGGCTGCACCAACAAGTCCGATCCACTGCGGCTCCACCTCGCAACTTACAGGACTTGAAGGATCTGCTGCTAATGTCTTGGTGCCAGATACCACAGGACACCTTCAGGGGTCTTTTAAGAGTCAACACCTTGATGGGTTGGCGCTATATAGATGGTACGAAGAGGACCAACAGCATATTAGGCAGATGGTCATAATGATTTGGCTCATCTGTGTATTCTGAACTAGCTTTTTTTAATACAAACCATGAATCTGTATTTGTTTCAAACAGATACAATTTGTAAGTATTCTTCACTTGTAATGGATAAACATATAAGTTCAACATTAAACATGTGATTTTGAGGGGATGTTTCAAAGGTTGTTCAAAAATAACTAAATAACTCAATTATATTTGAAGATGGGTCAATTGTTGATAAATTAATTCTCTGATTAGAGCACCAGATAAATGTAATTATGTCACTGTAATATAGCATTAAGCGGTATAAAGGTGTTCGAATGTGTGCTAGCTTTACTCTGAGACAGAAGTGTAGGGGATCAGACGTCCATTCCAGAAGCACTCAAAGATCGGACGTTTCCCACGGCCCTCGGGATTCAAAACAATAAACTCTTCATCTTCATCCTCTACGGGAGCTGAAATACAACCACACAAGAAATGTATATGATCCATCTGTACAAATGTATACAAAGCTTGTGGACAAAATATCAAGGGATGAACAAGGATGTTTTTCAAAAATACAATTTACAACAAACAATTACTTGTATTTTTTTATTTCTGAAAGCAAAGTCACTTTAAGGATATATATATATATATATATATACACACTCACCTAAAGGATTATTAGGAACATCATACTAATACTGTGTTTGACCCCCTTTCGCCTTCAGAACTGCCTTAATTCTACGTGGCATTGATTCAACAAGGTGCTGAAAGCATACTTTAGAAATGTTGGCCCATATTGATAGGATAGCATCTTGCAGTTGATGGAGATTTGTGGGATGCACATCCAGGGCACGAAGCTCCTGTTCCACCACATCCCAAAGATGCTCTATTGGGTTGAGATCTGGTGACTGTGGGGGCCATTTTAGTACAGTGAACTCATTGTCATGTTCAAGAAACCAATTTGAAATGATTCGAGCTTTGTGACATGGTGCATTATCCTGCTGGAAGTAGCCATCAGAGGATGGGTACATGGTGGCCATAAAGGGATGGACATGGTCAGAAACAATGCTCAGGTAGGCCGTGGCATTTAAGCGATGCCCAATTGGCACTAAGGTGCCTAAAGTGTGCCAAGAAAACATCCCCACACCATTACACCACCACCACCAGCCTGCACAGTGGTAACAAGGCATGATGGATCCATGTTCTCATTCTGTTTACGCCAAATTCTGACTCTACCATCTGAATGTCTCAACAGAAATCGAGACTCATCAGACCAGGCAACATTTTTCCAGTCTTCAACTGTCCAATTTTGGTGAGCTCTTGCAAATTGTAGCCTCTTTTTCCTATTTGTAGTGGAGATGAGTGGTACCCGGTGGGGTCTTCTGCTGTTGTAGCCCATCCGCCTCAAGGTTGTGCGTGTTGTGGCTTCACAAATGCTTTGCTGTATACCTCGGTTGTAGCAGTGGTTATTTCAGGCAAAGTTGCTCTTCTATCAGCTTGAATCAGTCGGCCCATTCTCCTCTGACCTCTAGCATCAACAAGGCATTTTCAGCCCACAGGACTGCCGCATACTGGATGTTTTTCCCTTTTCACACCATTCTTTGTAAACCCTAGAAATGGTTGTGCATGAAAATCCCAGTAACTGAGCAGATTGTGAAATACTCAGACCGGCCCGTCTGGCACCAACAACCATGCCACGCTCAAAATTGCTTAAATCACTTTTCTTTCCCATTCTGACATTCAGTTTGGAGTTCAGGAGATTGTCTTGACCAGGACCACACCCCTAAATGCATTGAAGCAACTGCCATGTGATTGGTTGATTAGATAATTGCATTAATGAGAAATTGAACAGGTGTTCCTAATAATCCTTTAGGTGAGTGTATATACATACATACATACATATATACCTAGTATTGTGCAAAAGTTTTAGGCACTTGTGAATAATGTTGCATAGTGAGGATGTCTTCAAAAATAATGACATAAATGGTTTTCATTTATCACTTAATGTCATAAAGGCCAGCAAACATAAAAAGCTAAATCAATATTTGGTTTATAAAAACTTTGCCTTCAAAACAGCCCCAATTCTCCTAGATACACCTGGACACAGTTATTCTTGGTTGTTGGCTGATAGAATGTTTCAAGCTTCTTGGAGAATTCACCACAGTTCTTCTGTCTGTCTCGATCGCTTCGGTCTCTTCATGTAATCCCAGATGGACACGATGTTCAGTAGGGGGCTCTGTGGGGGTCATGACATCTGTTGCAGCTATCCCTGTTCTTCTATTCTAATCTTTTCTATTTGCAAAAAGTAATGTTTTGGAGTCCAACATTTATATTTCCTATATACTTTTTTTTTAGTGGTCTAGTTTAGTGGTTTGAATAGCATGGAAACATGATTTAAGCAATGAGATTTCAGAAAATTAGTTTCATTCTGTGCCATTTGAGTCATCATTGGGTCTGTGTCATGTGGTTGGCGCCATCTCCTGGTGGCCATATGTAACATTGTGCTTTGTGTGGATTATCTAACGATCTATGCATCCGATTACCTTATGTGTGGGCTCGTTTGAAAGATAATCGCCTCTAAGTTATGTTATGTGAGATTTTAAGTTACATTTTGTTTCGTGAATTTATGAGCAAAAACGCATCATAAAATCATATAGAAGGAACTGACCATAAATGTGAAAGACACATACAGTATTTAGCTACTAATCGCTATATAGGCTGGTTGTATTTTACTCTTTGAGAGCTTTTCAACAACATATGACACATGATTATTTGATGAGTTTGTTGTTTTTACTGATTGCAATAATATGCGATTTTGTTTAAATTCAGTGGTTGTCTATAATTTTAACGATAATACCTGCTGCATATGGATCCACTGGGTACGTTTCTCGATCGTAGAGGAACGGATGATATCGGATTAATCCCTCTACTAATGAATCTCCAGCTCCAGTGGCTTTAAACTCAAACGTTGACACGCTGGCGTTCACATACAGCGTCTGCATGTCATTATCCACCTGACGCAGGTTCATCACGCGGGGAACTCGAGTGGAGCGCTCAAACAAACTGATCTGAGGGACAGAGGATAAAAGGTTATTCTAAAGCATAGTGGAATGAGTCACGGCACCTGAAGCCTCACATAATGTACATGCATCTTTACCTGAACGTCAATGTTGGACACAGAGTCAGTCTTTCTTGTTTTTTTCTGGTTGTTTCCATCAATGCCGTGTATATAGTAATGATAAGTGTGCCTGAAACAGCACAAACATCATTAAATGGGTCATGACTGGACTTAAAATAATGAAGTATAGCGTTTTTCTATTATATTTAAAGTATTTGGCAAATTATAATTATTTTCCATAATTAGGCCCAAGTGCATGTGCTTTTAAGACATACGCCAACTCTCTGGTCCACAGACTGAAGTGTTGTTTGAGGTAGATGATGTGTTCGGCTTGGATTCCAGTGATCACAACTGCAGTGAAGCTCTCCTTACCTTCCTCTTCCAAAACAATGGACTGCAGGAACTGCTCCTCACTCACATTCAAGTGAGAGAAATCGCCAGGCTGAGAGAGAAAAAAAAATGTATTTAACATAAAAAATACTGGGACAAGCGATGATGGCGTGATGAAATAATTGTATCTCACTCACCTTCCTGTTTCTGATGAAGCCAGAGTAAATGTCTTCCTTGTTTTTCTCCTTTCGCTCAAAATCTTCTTTTGACATGACAAACTCATGAACATCTGGAGATCCCACAGGTTTACTAATCATCTAAAACACACACATTACACTGATGCACATCCATCCATCCATCCATCCATCTTCAACCGCTTATCCGAAGTCGGGTCGCGGGGGCAGCTGCTCCAGCAGGGGGCCCCAAACTTCCCTATCCCGAGCCACATTAACCAGCTCTGACTGGGGGACCCCGAGGCGTTCCCAGGCCAGTGTGGAGATTTAATCTCTCCACCTAGTCCTGGGTCTTCCCCGAGGCCTCCTCCTAGCTGGACGTGCCTGAAACACCTCCCTAGGGAGGCGGCCAGGGGGCAACCTTACCAGATGCCCAAACCACCTCAACTGACTCCTTTCAACGCAAAGGAGCAGCGGCTCTACTCCGAGCTCCTCA
This sequence comes from Xyrauchen texanus, assembly GCF_025860055.1. Taxonomy (NCBI): domain Eukaryota; kingdom Metazoa; phylum Chordata; class Actinopteri; order Cypriniformes; family Catostomidae; genus Xyrauchen; species Xyrauchen texanus. The sequence goes on along the minus strand of NC_068277.1, from coordinate 4,784,354 downwards.
CGGATGACTGAGCTCCTCACCCTATCGCTAAGGGAGAAGCCGCCACCCTTCTGAGGAAGCCCATTTCGGCCGCTTGTACTCGCGACCTAGTTCTTTCGGTCATGACCCAACCTTCATGACCATAGGCGAGGGTAGGAACAAAAACTGATGCACATGTATTACATTAATGCATACCACTAAATAAACTATATGTGTCCAATCATGTCCAAGACCGTTATATGGCTTTTTTAAAGACCCCATGAAATAGTTTGATGAATGAACTGATCAAATCAATAATGCAAAGAGTTGCTACAACTCTGGCGGCTGTGGCTCAGGTGGTAGAGCGGGTCGGCTGCTAATCGCAGGGTTGGTGGTTCGATTCCCAGCCCACATGACTCCACATGCCGCAGCGTCCTTGGGCAAGTCACTGAACCCCAAGTTGCTCCCAATGGCAGACTAGCACCTTGCATAGCAGCTCTGCCGCCATTGGTGTGTGAGTGTGTGTGTGTGTGTGTGTATGAGAATGGGACACAGTGTAAAGCGCTTTGGTAACCTCTAAGGTTAAAGCGCTATATAAGTGAAGACCATTTACAAATTTCATTTTCGACTATATGTTTGTGCTCCTGCAGAATATATAGTACAATTCTTATTTTAAAACTATCTATTTTTAGATTCGGCTTTTAATCCAACTAATCGATTAATCGAAGAAATACTCAAAATAATTACCAAAATAGTTGCAGCGCTACAATTTCTTTGCTGTCTTGACATATTTCCTGTTGATAAAGGAAACTGGTGCAGATAATCTTAAGGGGCTTTTCCTGTATTTTCAAAAAGCCAAAAGCCTTTAGTTTAGATCACAGCATGATTTGCTACTTGGTTTTGCTAGTCAGTTGCAAGTAGCAGCATTTGAAATCAACTTTTCAGCCCACCTGCTAAGGTGATTTTTTTTACAGGCCAATTTTAATAAATGTTTTAGTGTAAGCGTTTTTAAAAGTTAACTTTTTTTTTAGGAATTGTATTGTTTTATTATTTATGAAATATCTAATGGCCAGATAGTCCATTTATAATAATTTTACTGAAACGAAAACTCAATTTGTATTTTAAACTAATCTCAGCCAAAAACGTCCCTTTTTCAGGACACTTCATTTTAAAGATAATTTTGTAATAATCCAAATAGCTTTATTTTAACAAATCTTTATTGTTAAGGCTTTAAACAATGTTTTTCATGCTTGTTCAATGAACCATAAACACTAAATGAACATGCACCTGTGGAACGGTCGTTAAGACACTAACAGGTTACAGACGGTAGACAATTAAGGTCACGGTAATAAAAACTTAGGACACTAAAGAGACCTTTCTACTGACTCTGAAAAACACCAGAATCATCTGCGCGAACGTGCCTTAGGCATGCTGCATGGAGACGAGGACTGCAGATGTGGCCAGGGAAATAAATTGCAATGTCTGTACTGTGAGACGCCTAAGACAGCAATACAGGGAGACAGGAAGTACAGCTGATCGTCCTTGCAGTGGCAGACCACGTGTAACAACACCAGCACAGGATTGGTACATCCGAATATCACACCTGCAGGACAGGTACAGTATGGCAATAACAACTGTTATTGCCATACTGTAGTGGTGGTGGTGTAGTGGGCTTAAGCACATAACTGTTAATCAGAAGGTTGCTGGTTTGATCCCCACAGCCACCACCATTGTGTCCTTGAGCAAGGCACTTAACTCCAGGTTGCTCCGGGGGGATTGTCCCTGTAATAAGTGCACTGTAAGACGCTTCGGATAAAAGCATCTGCCAAATGCATACATATAAATGTAACTGCCCAAGTTACACCAGGAACACACAATCCCTCCATCAGTGCTCAGACCGTCCGCAATAGGCTGAGAGACGCTGGACTGAGAGCTTGTAGGCCTGTTGTAATGCAGGTCTTTCCCAGACATCACCGGCAACAACATCGCCTATGGGCACAAACCCACCTTCACTGGACCAGACAGGACTGGCAAAAAGTGCTCTTCACTGACGAGTCACGGTTTTTGTCTCACCAGGGGTGATGGTCAGACTCGTGTTTATCATCGAAGGAATGAGCGTTACACCGAGGCCTGTGTCAACTAAAACTTGACAATTTTTTTTTTTTTATAAAAATAGGATAAGGTTGACTAAATATGATAAAAACTTAAAAAAGGACATTTGACACAGGACTAAGACTAATCAAAATTAACACCAGTATTCAGTTGCCAGCTCATTAGGAGTGCATTAAGGCAAAGCCAACGTTTAGGTGTTTTTAACGTCCCTTTTTTGATCAGTATGGTACCACCTCCGCCTCATTTTGAATAATAATTGATATATTATTAATTATATTTTATATTGTTATTATTAACATTTTATTATAATAATAAATTAACATTTGATTCATAGTAACTAAACAATTTAAAATTAATTCATAATAACTACTGTAGTGTTCTTAATATAAGGTTTATACATATTTTTAATACACACGTTAAAACATTCACATTTGAGAAGCATAAATTGAGAGCAAATAAGCAAGTAATTATACATAACACAAATGAAAATTAGTTTGGCCACTAACAAACGACATTAACAAATTTAAGAGCATGACCTTTCCAGAAGCCCTGCTCAGATACAGGACTAAATCTCAGAAAATAAACAATGTTTAATTATTCACAAGTGTGGCAATAAAAGCTGTTATGTGGAGTTAAGAAAGCAGCATGCAAACCTACCCTGACAGACTGACCGATGTAAAACACAGCCTGTTTGCCTCCAACTCCGAAATACGAGATGTCACTGTTCAGACTGTGTGGAACCGGAACGGGCCGCACGTAACCACTATGATCACTACGGGTTCAACAAAGAAAAGCAAAATGATGAACCCAGGAAAGCGGTAGAATACTTCAAAGGCTCATTGAAGACTCGTTTTGAATAGATCTGAATTACGGTTTTAGATAGGCTCATCTCAGATGATGATAAAAGTGCCAGGCGTGAAAGAAAGCGGCTTTTAGGAAGACTATACCCATGAAACACGCCGTTTTCTCGTATGAATTTGGACAGACGGTAAACAGCCCAGTTGTTCAGCTGCTTAGATGTCATTCCGCATCCGTTATCCATCACCACGACTGCAGGTCCCCCCTGAGCTTCATCAAACAACTGAAAACAACAGAAACATCTGCTACAGGACCACTAACACATGGCAGATCAACGTGGAAAAACAGAAAATGTGTGGCTAAAGTGATGGGTTCACACTAGGGTCACTGTTGAATTCTCACCAGTCTGATTTCAATGCTCCGGATTCCCGTGTTGTTTGCTGTGGCTGACAGCGCATTATCAATGAGCTCAGCAAACGCATAAGCTGCAACACAAGAAAATAAAAGGCACACCCCATATCAAACTGACACTGCGTGCATCTCTGTAAGCGTGTGAGAGGAGAGCATGCACACTTACGCAGGGCTTTTTGTCCCTCACTAGCGTAGTACTCGTACATGCCACATTGCACCAGAGTGTGATAGTGAGGCAGATACTCAATCCGCTCTTGAGTCGCTGCAGGCAGCTGCTGATCCACAGACTGAAGCAGATGCAAAGTTTTCCCATCATCCAGTTCCTCTGTAACATCACGACACAGACAATCAAGACAATATTAATACATAACTAATAAAACCATCTGAATAGCCGAGTAGCTTAATAAACAGTGGATCAATTATCAAGACATTTTTGTGTGTGTGTGTAGATTCAGTTGCCAGATCATTAGGAGTGTATTAACGCAAACCCAACGTTTGTTTGTTTTTAACGTCCCTTTTTTGATCAGTATGGTACCACCTCCGCCTCATTTTGAGCCAGGAAAAACCCTGTTACCGTTACATCATCTTCAACAGTAAAGAACTTAAGTGTTATATTTGATACTGATCTGTCCTTTGAAAATCACATTACCAATGTTTGTAGAACACCTGAGAAATATTGCTAATAAAACTAATTAATGCGTTCATGACCTCAAGACTAGATTATTGTAATGCATTACTGGGAGGATGTCCAGCAAGATCAATAAATAAATTCAATTGGTTCAAAATGCAGCAGCCAGAGTGCTAACAAGAACCAAGAAATATGATCATATTAGCCCCATTTTATCATCGTTACATTTTACATTTAAAATTCTGTTAACTACATACAAAGCTTTGAATGGTCTTTCTCTGCAGTACTTAAGTGATCTTCTGACACGCTATATTCCATCACGTTCATTACAATCACAAAATTCTGCCCCGTTAATAGTTCCTAGAATATAAAATGCACTAGAGGAGGAACATCCTTTTCCTATTTGGCTCCAAAACTATGGAATAGTCTCCCAAACACTGTTCGAGATGCAGACACACTCTCTCAGTTTAAGTCTAGACTAAAGACTCATCCATTTAGGCAGGCATACACCTAATTTATCCTCCAACCCACAATTAGGCTGCTTTAGTTGGGTCTGCTGGAACCAGAAACACTAATCATGATCTATAACTCTGCAATAAATCGAATGGCATCTACGCTAATATTATTTTAGATCGGGACTCCTATCCTGAGGTCACCAGAACCGGCTGGATCCAGCTCAAATCCTGCTTGGTGTTGGACTTCATTGCTACATGTCTCTGAGAGATGATGACTAAATGCAGCCGGTGCCAGCCAAACATCACTTCAGTCTATTATGATGGACTTCAGATGACGAACTGATGCCAACTCCAACCATAAGACATGGGATACTTCATATGCCACTGCCTGAACCTTGGACTTAGGATGGACCTCACCGAACCTCACCGAAATTACCGGCCAGGTTGAACTGCGTTTCACATCCCTGATCTCATATTAGCCTGCATCACCTCGGTCTATTGATGGACTACGATCTTGAAATGGAAAACATAGACTAACAATTGCCAACAAAACCCTTCATCAGCCAATTAACAAGGACAATTGCACCGGTGTGAACGTCTGCAGGTAATCCAGGATGGACTTCAAAGACTGTTGGTCATTAATCTTACAGTTCATACACAATCTTTGTTTAAACACTGACTCTTAACACTTACTTAGTTTAATAATGTTAAACCATGACTTTAACTATACATCAGTAATGTTGGCATTATGTTAATGATGTTAGACAGAGGGAACTGGCCCCCACAGTGAGTCTGGTTTAGGGTGGGGTTAGTCAGAGGGGAACTGGCCCCCACTGTGAGTCTGGTTTAGGGTGGGGTTAGTCAGAGGGGAACTGGCCCCCACAGTGAGTCTGGTTTAGGGTGGGGTTAGTCAGAGGGGAACTGGCCCCACAGTGAGTCTGGTTTCTCCCAAGGTTATTTTTCTCCATTAAATCAACATCTTATGGAGTTTGTGTTCCTTGCCACAGTCGACTTCGGCTTGCTCATTGGGGTTATTAATACAATTTATCTAATTACACAATAATGACTTAAGACATTATATATATATTACAGTTTTATCATCCGTTAATGCCTGATCTTCTGTAAAGCTGCTCTGAAACGTTGTTTTGTGAAAGACGCTATACAAATAAAATTGACTTGACACTAGTGACCTAACAGCCAGCCACTGGCGACATGCAGCGACAAAGTAGCTCTGGCAGTGTGAACACAGCTTTAGTGTGAAGTTGAATATTGCAAGCTGAGAAACCAAGCCACAAGTTAGAGAAGCCGCTGCGTCATTCAAGTCTCCTGTCTAGAAACCTTTTCTTTATGCAGTCAATCAAAGCAGCGATGGTCATAAAGCCTTTACATCCAGGCACTGCTCGATGCGAGTGCCTACTGGTAATGGATCGATATTGATTAATTATTTACGCTGACATCACGCGAGTAGATATAGCGTGCGGTGCGCAAGGAGCCACAGGTGAGCCCGAAACCGCACACAGTCGTCTTAAAGGAACTCAGTGCTAGTTCGGACAGACATACAGTTGACATCTGAAGTTTACATACACCTTAGCCAAATACATTTAAACTCAATGTATGACATTTAATCGTAGAAAACATTCCCGTTCTTAGGACAAATTTTCAGATTGAGGTCAGGGCTTTGTGATGGACACTCCAATACTGTGACTTTGTTGTCCTTAAGCCATTTTGCCACAACTTTGGAGGTTTGTTTGGGGTCATTGTCCATTTGGAAGACCCATTTGCGACCGAGCTTTAACTTCCTGGCTGATGCATTGAGATGTTGCTTCAATATATCCATATAATGTTCCTTCCTCATGATGTCATCTATTTTGTGAAGTGCACCAGTCCCTCCTGCAGCACCCCCACAGCATGATGCTGCACCCCCATGCTTCACGGTTGGGATGGTGTTCTTCTGCTTGCAAGCCTCACCCTTTTTCCTCCAAACATATCGATGGTCGTTATGGCCAAACAGTAACATTTTTGTTTCATCAGACTAGAGGACATTTCTCCAAATAGTAAGATCTTTGTCTCCATGTGCACTTGGAAACTGTAGTCTGGTGTTTTTATGGTGGTTCTGTAGCAGTGGCTTCTTCCTTGCTGAGCAGCCTTTCAGGTTATGTTGATATAGGACTTGTTTTGCTGTGGATATAGATACTCGTCTACCTGTTTCCTCCAGCATCTTCACAAGCTCCTTTGCTGTTGTTCTGGGATTGATTTGCACTTTTCACCCCAAACTACGTTCATCTCTAGGAGACAGAATGAGTCTCTTCCTGAACGGTATGATGGCTGTGTGGTCCCATGATGTTTATACTTGCGTACTATTGTTTGTACAGATGAACGTGTGTATCTCCAGGTGTTTGGAAATTGCTCCCAAGGATGAACCAGACTTCAACCTAAGTGTACGTAAACTTCTGACTTCAACTGTGTGTGTGTGTGTATTATTATATATATATATATATATATATATATATATATATATATATATATACACACACCATAGACTGTTAAAAGATGGCCGAAGCCCCTTAGCTCTTTTCCATTGGTGAGAACTGAAGCCGCCAGTGTCCCGATATGGCGCTGACATCTTGGGACTTGAGTCTGCGCGAGTTGCGATTTGGGACCAGACCTGCGCAGTAGTGAGCAGGAAGTAAAGCCGCGAAATCAAGGCTCCGCCCTCACTCTCGCTGAATCAATCGTAAGCACATGCCCCTGCACTTTGGACTTTTGACGGTGTGAAATAATTAATTATAGAAATTTAGATATTAAATTTAAAGCTCCAATCTCCTCAGTCCTCCGAAGATCCCGAAAAAAAGTCAGTTGGTGCTTCAGTGACTACTTCGCTCAGAGAACCTGTCAATCACAGCTGTCAATCATGATGTCACAGCACCGTTTTTATAGCATCAAATAACTAAAAACAAACTTATTTTGAAAGCAAACACTTGAAATGACATCAACGTGATAGTTTCTGTCATTTACTGTCGTTTCTATCTTTGGAAAAAAGATATGTGAAGTGTAATTTAATTGTTTAGTTGGTCTCACGTCCTGTTGAATAACATGGGGAGGCGGGGCTTATGACCTATACTAGGACCAGCCACCAGGGGGCGATCGAGACGTTTTAGCTTCACTTTTGAGGGCTTGTGCGGCACACTTGATACACACACACACACACACACATACACACAAAATTAAATATTTTTAAAATGTTTGTAAAACTAAATTTTACCTAAAAATTGTAGGGGAAAAAACAATTATAAAATATTTTTTATATTGTTTACTTCTGAATGTATCATCTTGTTATAGTTTCTAATATACCATTTTCATTATAATATTTATCTTGATACTCTAAACAAATCAAGAACATAAAAATGCATATATACAGAACATTTTGTCCAACTTTCAGGGCTCTTACTGTAAAGCTCTTCATCAATCTCCCTCCGGTCCGTCGTGCTGATAACGAAAGTTTCGTTTCGCGAAAGTGAAAACACCTACAATGCAAAGAAAACCGTGACAATGCTGGATTCAACGGTTTAAGATGTTTAAGTCACGTAAAAACCACAGAGATGTTATCTAGGCCATTGCATGTGTTTATTTTGCCATGGTAAACAGAGCAACTAACTTAAAGTGTCTGTCTCACCTGTCTGACCGCCTGCAGAAACATGTTGTAGTCCCAGTTCGCGATGTCTATCGCCCGCGGCGGGGCTGCGCTGCTCTCGGGGCGGCAGTCATACACACAGACCGATTTCAGACGCTTCTTCCCCCGGTCCTCCGCCATGTTCGTTTCACACTACCGTCTCTCTAAACACTAATAATAATAATAATACTCGTGAAACACACACCGGGCTCGCCGCTCAACCTTTGGCATCTTCCACCAGCGCTTCAGCTGTGTTTTGTGTTGTCACTGCGTTTAACGGTCACGCTGTACGGTGTGAGGCGGTAAATAAACACATTTAAAGACTTGGCGCCACAAGCATCACCCAAATTCCGTCTCACTGCAGCGTCACGACGTTCGAGGCACGTGACTTTCGAGCGCTGTCAAAAGTGACGTGCATTGATGAGGTATTGTCAAAATGGCATTCTGCCAGACAAAGCGTGTTGTTTTGTGGCATGTAGTTCACTTAGTATGCGAATTTAAAAGTTTTTATCACAAGCAAATTAATTATTTAACCATTGTGCGTCGATTTAAAAAAGTTTTAAAGGACAAAAACGTCCCCGTCTAAAAACTGGCATAATAATATTTTATATTATATTATTTTCCACTTAAAATGACTTTGTCCTGATCATAACTACCAAATATTAATTCATTTTTCGAATTTAACCATTTAAATGCCAATTTGTTAATATAATGCCACTGTTGTTTTTACACACACACACACACACACACACACACACACACACACACACACACACACACACACATGTTGGGCTTTATGGGGATTTTCCATAGACATAATGGTTTTTATACTGTACAAACTTTATATTCTATCCACTAACCCTAAACCTAACCCTCACAGAAAACGTTCTGCATTTTTACATTTTCAAAAAACATAATTTAGTATGATTTATAAGCTGTTTTCCTCATGGGGACCGACAAATTGTCACACACACACAACCGTTTCTCAATACACACATACAAAACACACTTTGTCATCCATACCAACACACCCACACAATTATAGCTGCATTATTTATTCAGTTGGTCTGCAGCTGCTCTATAATGCAGCAAACAGAAAATAGGAAAAAAGCTTGTATTTGCTCCATAGGCTAAACATGAGAACAATGGCGCCATCTGGTGGAAAATATAAAAAATGTCAATTTTGAATCCAGGGCTCCAGAATAAAAGCATAATATCATAGAATCAATGTGCCCATTGATTCTTCAATGGGCACATTTTGTCTTGAAGGTCCCGAGTGTAACTATTTTGTGTACACAGTGTATTATAGATGTATTATAGGAATTGTGGTTTGAACTATAAGAAAACACTCCTTTGGCAAAATGTATGCCGTTGGCATTAACACAGACTTTTTTGTTTAAATCACACTTAAAGGGATAAAATAATCCCATCATTTACTCATCCTCATGCCATCACAGATGTGTATGACTTTCTTTCTTCTGCTGAACACAAATGAAGATTTTTAGAAGGGGAGTGGCGGGCTAAAGCACATAAATGGTAATCAGGAGGTCGCTGGTTCGATCCCCACAGTCACCACCATTGTGTCCTTGAGCAAGACACTTAACTCCAGGTTGCTCCGGGGGGATTGTCCCTGAAATAAGTGCACTGTAAGTCGCTTTGGATAAAAGTGTCTGCCAAATGCATAACTGTAAATGTAAATGTAAGAATATGTCAGCTCTGTTGGTCCTTACAATGCAAGTGAATGGGGGCCAGAAATCTGAAGGTCCAAAATGCAGATACAATACAGTAATCCATATCCATTACTTAATGATTCAACATCTGTCAGATAGATCATTGGAGTGATTTCCGGAGTGCTATGGATGCTGCGTTATGTCTGGAAGCACAAGTTAATTGAGAGGCAAGAGAAAGCATATGATATACTTTGGAAAGAGGGACTTCTAATAAAACTTAAATGTAAGTGAATTGGAGGAAAGATGTATAACTGGATTATACATTAGACAATGTATTACATTATTACATTAGACATTAGACATAAGAACTCCTCAAGGGAGTGTATGTAGTCCAGTATTATTTAATATTATGATAAATTACGTTTTTAGGCATATTAAAGGAGACATAGGAAGGTCACTTTATGCAGATGATGGGGCGATATGGAAAAGATTACGCAATATAACGTATGTGTCACAAAGTTTACAGAAAGCAGATGATGAAGTGGAGACGTGGGCAAATAAGTGGAGTTTCAGATTATCAGTGGCTAAAACGTGTCTTGCCCAAGGACACTTCGGCATGTGGAGTCGTGTGGGCCGACCCGCTCTACCACCTGACCCACAGGTGCGCTTGTAAAACATCTCCAATTCCAGCACTGCAGGTAGAAGTTGGCAGAAGCTCCTTTATATCTTCATAGGTTTCAATTGAGATTGACTTATTGGGCTAACATGAACGGTCAAAGAGAAAGTCATCCAGTTACGAGCGTGCTGGAGGAGTGTTGGGAACATGGAAATAATAACATTTAAATGCTTCGGATGGGCTGCTAATATGTGCAGTCAGACCTACTGTGGTTTTATCTAACGTTCCCCCGTGGATATATCCTATGCCTATTATTGACCTAGAATGGGAAAGATGTCCCTAAGGAGGTTATTGTCCAGCAGTATTTAGATCAGGTGTATTCATCAATGCCTAATGTGGCAGGGCGGAGGGCGGGGCCGGGTCGTAATTCTGAGAATAGTGGGATATAGTTTATAATAACAGGAACTATTGGCAATATTATTGGCGCTGCAGTGGATAGAGGAGAAGGAAATAAATAACACCGTCATTGCATCAGATAGCTACTCAGCACCAGTGGCGGAGCTCACCCCATTGGTCACCCCACTCGCAATTGCCATTTTTGAGCATAAGACTTAACATGTACTGCCTGAAAATATCTGTGCCACCACAGTCTGATCGCCGGCCCCTGCCCGGCCACCCCTACTGGCCCCGCCCCTGCTCAGCACTTGCAAGCATACAAGATCTGGCAGGTCATCATGTAGGATGGATATTATCAATGAAACGTTCATTTGGCTTCCTTGCTCATGTTGGTGTGGAGGGAAATGAGGAGGCGGATATTCTGGCCAAACAAACTCTTAAGCATTAGACAAGTAGATCTACAAGTCCCATTAAGCAAAGCTGAAGCTAAGGTACACATTAGGACATATGTACAATCAGTATGGCTGAAGTATTGGGGTGACAATGAAACCGGAAGGTATTTATATAATATACAAATACATGTTGGTGCTGGGAGGATGGAGGGCAGGAATCGAAGGGATGAAAATATCATCACTCGTCTGATATTAGGCCATACTGGACTTAATAATACATTGTATAAAATAGGCAAGCACCCAGCTGGGAGATGAACATAGTGTAGCCAACCGGAAACAGTCGATCATGTATTATTTCATTGTAGGAAATACAGTACTGAGAGATATCTCCTTCTTTGGTCATAAAGAAGGCAAAACATCATGACTTTTATTTATCAGGTCTCTTTGGGAAAACAGCTGGCAAGATATATGATGACATTATTAATTTTATAAAAGAAACTGAATTAGTTAAAATAATATCGTTTTTTTAATTTTTTTCTTTATTTATTTATGTATTTATTTTATTTATATTTTAAAAAAAATCTTCTTTATTTATTTATTATTATAATTTTTGTCGCCTGTATAATCCTATACCACACTCCAGTCCAGTCGGTGGCGGTAATGCACCTGTAAGCCGGTTTGCCAACCGCCAATAAACACCAAAGAAGAAGAAAACGACGACGACGACGACGACGAAGAAGAACCGTTTGAACTAACCGACTCGTGACAGGCACAACGAGTCAAACAAACTCCAGTGCTGTGTGACGTCACTCTGCACACATGGCCGCGTGCACTCGCCTCGAGTTGAACAGATGAAATAGCTCATTACGGGCAGTTTCGGCGGTCCTTATTAATTTATTTTTAATATTTTGCAAATGTCTATTGTGTTTGCTAACAGCTGGGGCTGGCTGTTGGACACCTGCTCTCACATTGATGAGGGTTTGCAGTACTGTATGTGTGCTTTGGATGGGCAAGCAAATACCCGATTCTTCAAATACAGTTTTAAGAGACACTATTTTGATATATCGAGACCCCATATTACAGCTAAACAAAACACAGATGCCTTATTCAGCGATTGTCTGTTAGTCACGAAGAACTCCGCCAATGGCGAACATGCAAAGATTGATCTAAAGACACGAAAGGTAGGCAACCGAGAGAACAGCACAAAGAAACAGCCGCACATGTATTATTATTTTGTACTGTGCTAGGTTGTTTCCACTATCTCTGGAGATGCTTACAGGTCGTTTTTTATTGACAGAAACGAAAGCGAAAGCAGCGTGATCTGAATGCAGGAGAGTTAAATGCCCATGCATATCATGAAAAGGTAATAAGAGCCAATTTTGACTTCTCTCGTGCACTAACCCTAGCCCAAAAATCCTTAAAGGGATAGTTCACACTAAAATGAAAATCCAGTCATTGTTTACTCACCCCTGTGTTGTTGTAACCCTATATGACTTCCTTTGTTTTTCTTAACACGAAGGGAGAAATTGTGAATAAATGTTGTGCTCAGTGACGTCATACAATGGCAGTTTATGGTGACCACCTCATCAAGCTTCAACACAAGAACACAAAAGTATAATTCAGAAGTCTAATAAATTATTACATGAGACTTGTGATTGTTATGAAAGCGTACGATAAGGTTTGGTGAGAAACTAACTGTCCATTGACCGTTGATCTCCTGAGCAACAGTTCACTCAGCCCCCTCGAGACATTGGGGCGTTCAAGCGAAAACCGTTTTGTTTATCTAAAAACAGGTCCGCCACTGCAATAACGACAACAGCTGCGTATAAAACAGAGAAGAGAATGCTTACTATTTAAACAGTATGCAATATGCAACAATACATATGTCAGACAGTAGTATGCTACATTGTGGTCACATGACCTTACTGCGTTTCTGCAAAGTGGCATCCAGTTATTATTTTGGTAATAAAAATGTATATTTTGTATTGTAGTCCAATTTTGTGCATAAATGTTTTGAAAAACTCCAATGAACTAAAGAGTCGAAGAAAAAGATGGGCTGAGAAAACTTATGGACAATGTCAGAAGTTAACTTTTCAATTAATGGGGCAATATTTGCCCCCATATTTGATTTTCAGGGTATTATCCCCTTTCCACTCTCATTGGCCTTTCTTGGTCTTTTCTCAGATCCGGTCAGCGGTTTTGGAGGGTTCACAGTCTCTTGTTGAAGCCGGTTGTAAATGTGGCTACTTGACGGGGGGTTTGACTGTAGTGCCCTCTGAACTCATGCCAGTACAGGAGTGCCAGCTGGCAGCGTTATGTGACATGGCCAAACCGCTCCCATTGACAGATGATTCTACAGCAGCTCCAGTACAGACACTGAACAGAGATGATCTGGACGCGCCGCTTGATTTATTCTCTTACATCACCGAGAACCCATACGACTGTGCTTATGAGGTCACGTTAATGAGGGAGAGATATCTGTTGCCCCCTCGCAGCCGTTTCCTGCTGTCTGACATCACACGGATACAGCCACTAGTCAACTGTAAGTTCAGTCACTATTCTATCTCATTAATATTAATACATTGACAGATTAATAGGTTTTAATGTGGATCAGAGAAATAAAGATGCCACTGTAGTACACTGGGACACAGTAACAGTGTTTACATGCACAAGAATATTTCTATGTTAAAATGAATATTCTGTCATTATTTACACACCCTCATGTTGTTCCAACCCGGTTTGACTTTCCTCTGTTGGAATACAAAAGGAGATGTTTAACTCAAGTCAGGGCATTCTCTGTATTGTAAGGAGATGTTAAGATATTTATATTCCAGATCAGAAATATTGTGCATCTAAGTGGTGGAAACTAGTAGCAGCAAGTGAAGATCGTGGATCGGCACTCTACTGCAGGATGATCAAGGTTGAATTTCCGAATTTGCAAATTGAAATATAATAGACAAAATATTACCTGTCAAATAATACAAAATAACCTCCCAAAGTTCAGTACCAAAAATCCCAATTATTATTATTTTTTTGTGCATTTCATCTGATTTTTTATGTTTTCTTAAATATACAGTTGAAGTCATTAAAACAATTTTTTTTTTAATTTGCATATAATCAAACTATAGTTTGGGCAAGTCGTTTAGGACATCAACTTTGTGCATGACAAGAGTAATTTTTCCAGCAATTGTTTACAGACCGATTGTTTCACTTTTAATTGACTATATCACAATTCCAGTGGGTCAGAAGTTTCCATACACTAAGTTAACTGTGTCTTTAAACATCTTGGAAAATGTAAGAACATTTTGTTTACTATTAGAGATCAAGTCTGGTTCATCCTTGGGAGTAATTTCCAAACACCTGAAGGTGCCACGTTCATCTGTAGAAACAATAGTATTCAAGTATAAACACCATGTGACCACACGGCCATCACACCGCTCATGAAGGAGACGCATTCTGTCCCCTAGAGATGAACATAGTTTGGGGTGAAAAGTGCAAATCAATCCCAGAACAACAGCAAAGGAGCTTGTGAAGATGCTGATGGAAACAGGTAGACGAGTATCTATATCCACAGTAAAACAAGTCTTATATCGACATAACCTGAAAGGGTGCTCAGCAAGGAAGAAGCCACTGCTACAGAACCACCATAAAAACACCAAACTACAGTTTGCAAGAGCACATGGGGACAAAGATCTTACTTTTAGAGAAATGTCCTCTGGTCTGATTGAACTGTTTGGCCATAATGACCATCGTTATGTTTGGAGGAAAAAGGGTGTCGAAGAACACCATCCCGACCATGAAGCATGGGGGTGCAGCATCATGTTGTGGGGGTGCTGCAGGAGGGACTGGTGCACTTCACTAAATAGATGACATCATGAGGAAGGAACATTATGTGGATATATTGAAGCAACATCTCAATACATCAGCCAGGAAGTTAAAGCTCGGTCACAAATGGGTCTTCCAAATGGACAATGACCCCAAACACACCTCCAAAGTTGTGGCAAAATGGCTTAAGGAGTGTCCATCACAAAGCCCTGATCTCAATCCAATAAAACATTTGTGGGCAGAACTGAAACAGCGTGTGCGAGCAAAGAGTCCTACAATCCTGACTCAGTTACACCAGTTCTGTCTGGATGAATGGGACAAAATTTGGGCCAGAAAAATTGGGCCAGCAACTTATTGAGAGAAGCTTGTGGAAGGAAACCCAAAATATTTGACCCAAGTTAAACAATTTAAAAGCAATTCTACCAAATACTAAAAATGTATGTGAACTTCTGACCCACTGGGAATGTGATGAAAAAAATAAAAGCTGAAATAAATAATTCTCTCTACGATTATTCTGACATTTCACATTCTTAAAATAAAGTAGTGATCCTAACTGACCTAAGACAGGGAATGTTTTCAATGATTAAATATCAGAAATTGTGAAAAACTGAGTTTAAATATCTTTAGCTATACTTCTGACTTCATCGGTACATGTATACAATACAATTAAATATATCTTGAATATACAACCATATGAAATTGCACCCCCAAAAAATGCAAGCACTGTAAGTACAATGTGTTTATTTTTTCCAATTAGTGCAATTCAGTGTGTATTTCTGTTTCAAAGATATTTGTCATTAATACACTTCCATAGAAAAGATGTCATCTTTCAGCACCACAACGTTAATTAAACATTTTCATGTCGCCCTTTAAAAGATGTAATAATCTACTGTAACTAGTATTGTTGCTTTCTATTAGCTTTTTCATCAGTGGAAGTTTAGAGACAAAGTATCTGCACACCAGATGTAAACATTAAATTATGTATTTATTGCACCCTCTTGTGGACTAAGTAAAAAATGTCCATTTAAAAACTTTAAAATTAGAATATTATTTGCATTTTGAAAATATTTAAGGTCAAAATTCAGGTTGAGTTTTTCTGCCCAATTGACAGCCCTATTTTACTTTTTAAACGTTAACTTTTTTTGTGATCTAGGTGGAGACAAATTTGACCTCATAGTCCTTGATCCACCCTGGGAGAATAAATCCGTCAAAAGAAGCAACAGGTAGAAATGTACAAGCTCTCTCCGCATCACATTTACACTACTTTTTAATTATGTATCTGTAACTGTTATACAGCTATGAAATCTGAAATGACAAACAGCTGAAGTTTGTCCACATACTCACAGATATCTTGTTTTGATTGACAGATACGGTTCCCTGCCGTCCTCTCAGCTCAAGCAGCTTCCTGTGCGCTCATTGGCTGCCCCAGGATGTGTGGTGGTTACCTGGGTAACGAACCGTGCACAGCACCTGCGTTTCGTCAGAGAAGAGCTCTACCCGCATTGGGGAGTGGAAGGGCTGGCGGAGTGGCTCTGGGTCAAGGTACACACACACACACACACACACACACACACACACACACACACACACTACACAAATGCACAAGTAAAGTAAATAATTTTGTTTATCACAGATAGCCTCAGTCACTATTCACTTTCATTGCATCAGTTTTCCATACAGTTAAAGTGAATGGTGACTGAGACTGAACATTCTGGCTAACATCTCCTTTTGTGTTCCATGGAAGAAAGAATGATGAGTAAATGATGACAGAATTTGAATTTATTGGTGAACTGTCACTTTAAGTAACATTCCACAACACTGCTCAGCAGGACCTTTGATTGGCTGTTTCTGTAGGTGACCCGCTCAGGAGAGTTTGTGTTTCCTCTGGACTCTCAACACAAGAAGCCGTATGAAGTGCTGGTGTTAGGCAGGTATCCATACAGCGCTGACCACACAGTCAGGTAATGTGCATTTGTGTTCGTTTGTGTAGCTTATATTCCACCTTTGTTTATAAAGGACTTATTTAACGTTCAACAATGACAAACCACGGTTTACAGCAAAACTCAGGCAGCTTTGTCAGGCCAAAGACGATGCTTGCAGAAGTGGGGATACAATCTTGTACAATCAGGCCAGAAACACAATGACAAAAAAGATTAGAGTGGCTAAAAGAAGCCACTCTGAGAGGCTGAAAAACAAGTTTTCTTGTTGAGGCCTGAAAGACATTTACTCTGTCAACACTATCAACAACTGTCTGATGACCCGAATGTGTTTTACTCTAGATTAGTCTCACACCCCACAGCCAATCTGACCTTCACCTCACACAAACATCAACACCACCCTCCTCCCCCCTCCTGATCTGTGAAGAGGATGTGTGCCGGGTCTTCCATAAACAAAAGACATGGAAAGCTCAGGCCCCAGACAGTGTTTCACCCACTTACCTAAAATCCACCTGGCCCCCATTTTCACACAGATCTTCAACAGATCATTGGAGCAGTGTGAAGTTCAAATGCTCCACCATCATCCCAGTCACAAAGAAACCCAAAATCACAGGACTTAATGACTACAGACCCTTCTCTCTGACATCTGTGGTCATGAAGTCATTTGAGAGACTGGTGTCAGTCCACCTTAAGGACATCACTGGACGCTTTATGGATCCCCTTCAATGTTTATTTTTTGACTTATTGTTTATTTCTATATATACTTATATTATCTCTTCGCTTTTTATTTGTATTCTATTTTTTTATTATCTCTGTCTTGTTTTATTGTTTGTACACTGGAAGCTTCTGTCACCAAAACAAATTCCTTGTATGTTTAAGCATACTTCTAATAAAGCTCTTCTTCTTATTGTGATATATTGTATTATACATGTCTCATTGTGTGTTACAGGTCTTCAACAGAGCTTCCAGAACAACGGCTTCTAATCAGTGTCCCCTCCATACTGCACTCTCATAAGCCTTCATTATCAGGTACACACACAAGGCCGGACCATTACGTTTAAATATTCATAGTACCTCTGCAAACATGAGTGTTTTTGTTCTTCTTTTTAACCCTCCTTTGGTATTTGGCCATTTTTGACCGAAATAAATAGTACAATTTTATAATTAAAATGGTTTCCTTTATATGAGCAGTACAAGACTTGGTGACTTTTCCTTCATTTGCCATCTGAACATACAACAAATAAATTGTGCTTGATTCGATAAGTCTAAGTGGACGTAAAAAACACCTTTGGTATTCAGAATGGGGAAAGACCAAAAAACAGAGCCTTTATTTTATTTGTCAAATACAATCAATAAATCAGCCATAATGCAGAAAAAACTGACATAAATTACAGGGTGAGACTCTAAAACATCCTCAGTGCAAAACACACACACACACACACACACACACACACACACACACTCACAATATGAGACTCTAAAACATCCTCAGTGCAAAACATCCACACACACACATACTGTAATCTGACACACACACACACAAGTTTGCAAATTAAAGTTTTACTCTAGAAAGTTTGAAAGTGCAAAATGTATATATATAAATATATATAAAACAGATTTGTGAGGAATTGCAACATAATAACCTGGTGTAAATCACAAAATAACATTTTCCACATTATTATGAACCTCTAAATTTGCTTTTCGAGCTAAACCTCTGTCTGTTTTATTCCAGCTGTGCTGAAGCCGTACGTTAATCACCAACCCAAGTGTTTAGAGCTGTTCGCCCGAAGTCTCCGTTGTGATTGGACGAGCTGGGGAAATGAGGTCATCAAGTTCCAACACAGCAGCTATTTTACCAAAGAGACCATTGAAGAGCCATCGGACACCGGACACGCTCAGTAGACGAATCATTGAAGTTCACGTGTTAATGAAATCTGTTTTAATCTGTTTTAATTGACGTGTCATAGATAAAAGAGACTGAGATTGGAACATTTGATCGTTTAATAGGGAGCATAAGGCCACGTAACAGGGTCTTTGTCTGGTTGTGCCTGTTATACATAATCCAGACATATTATGTTATGAGTTTGGGATCCGAATCTGTTTACAAACTTCCCAAAAGGATTCGATTATGTTTTTATTTTATACGGATCAGCTTGATTAAATATGTGCTTGTAGTTGAGTGTTTTTATCTGGATACTGTATTTTAATGTCATTTGTAAAAGAAAGTGATACGTTTATATAAATTCATTTTATGGCATAATATGTCCGTCTTTTGTCCTATTTTGCACCTGCAATTTGGGAATCAAATGTTTGACTGCTGTTGTGCTGTTTGGCATATCAAAGTGTAAAATGTGAGTGTTAAAATTGGCAATAAATCTAAAGGAACAGTTCACCCAAAAAAATAATTTACTCACTTTCATGCTATCCCAGATGTGTTTGACTTTCTTTATTCTGCAGAACACAAATGAAGATTTTTAGAAGATTATCTCAGCTCTGTTGGTCCTTACAATGCAAGTGAATGGTGACCAGAATTTGAAGCTCCAAAAAGCACATAAAGGCAGCATAAAAGTAATCCATAAGACTCCCATGGTTTAATCAATGTCTTCGAAGCATGCGCCAAGTGCTAGATGGCGCTAGTAAGTGTAGTCAAGCTTGAAATAATGATCGCCAAGGAGAGTGCTGATGTCAACATTTACTGTAAAGTGAAAAAGGTGTTACATTTTGATCTGTTTCTCACTCAAAACCAAATAGATCCCTTCAGAAGGCATGAATTAAACCACTGGAGTCATATGGATTACTTTTATGCTGTATTTATATGCTTTTTGGAGCTTCAAAGTTCTGGTCACCATTCACTTGCATTGTAAGGACCTTCAGGGCTGAAATATTCTTCTAAAAATCTTCATTCTGCAGAAGACATAAAGTCTCACATCTGGGAGTAAATGATGAGAGAACCTTCATTTTTGGGTGAACTGTCCCTTTAACATGACTCACCTTTGCAGCGATGAATATAATCGTTATATAGTTTCTTTGTGCTGTTTTAATTATTTAGTCCATTCAAAACACCAGTGAGTGTTTACCACCAGTTAAGGAAGATAGATATCATAATACCATTAGGTTAGAAAAGCTTTCTGTGCAGATGACTGGTGATAAATGATAGTTTCTGGCTCCATCTGTTGGTTTGATGACTGATATCTGTAGATAATCCTTCCCTGCTCTCCTTCAATGTCTCAGGTTTAATGGATCCTCATCTGTGAAATGTGTGTAGCAAGTCCAAACGAAGAAAGAGCAAAATGTAAAATTCTTTGATAATGAGATGATAAAAAATTGTATCTAATCTAATAAAAAAAAAAACATATACAAGGTTTGTAAAAAAAGTTTTTGGAAAAAACATTTACAGCATTTAATACAAAAAATGTAATAAAAATAGATTTCATGACCTAAAATGTCAGTTGGTGTAACCATCAAATAAAAGGTATTAAAATACTTTCCGTGCAGCTTGAATCGGTGTGTCTGCACACTTAAAACGTAATCATTAAAGGTGCTGTAAACTATTTAGCATTCTGAAGCTTCCACGTGACTGAGCCTTTGAATAAGCCACGCCCCTCATTCCAAAACTCCGCCCTCCAAAGATCATTTTGTGACCAAACCGAGCAAAAGAGCAGCATTGTTTGTCCTTTGGCTGTCAAATTAAACAGTGACACAATAGCGCCCTCAACTGGCAAACATGATGAATCACAGCCTCGATGATGTGCTTCAAATACAACACTATGAGAACGAGCAAAATGACTGACATTTTTACAAATATGAAGAAGTTTTCTCTGGGTTGCTCCAATAGACCTGAACAACATGTGCCTTTCATAAAAATGTCAAAATGTGATATATTATAAAAAACTTTAACACAGGAATGCAGCTTTTGTCATTAAAATATAAACTTTTATGTGCCCAACAAGTGTAATATTAAAGCAAAAACACATGCTTCCATTTAAACCGTGCTTTTATTTTGGCGTTTATTTAGTTTGTCACCTCCAGATAAGCAGTTTGCTATAAGGCCCAGTGTGATTATTAATCCCTTTAAAGCTGTGATTTAATTAAATACTTAGTCTGCATGTGCTGTGCACTTCAAAGTGATCTGCTCTCGGTCATCTCACACACAAGAGCGCACGTGATGATCACGATGAGGTGTTTTCAGTGTATGAGCGTCTGGTTTTACACATTCATTTTGAAGCGTGCATCACTTGAAGATTATATATGTATTTATATAAATCACAGACTTTTGCTAATTATCATACTAGGACATTTCAGCAATTTTAATTTGATCATTTGTGCATTCAAACATGAATTTTGGTCCAAATATGCCGTATTCCATGACATTAGGTTTATAGCTAATGACATTTTATGAGTAGATTCCATGATTCAGTGTTTTATGCATATTACATGTGGTAACCATGTGTAGAGCGGAGGGCGGGGCCAGGCTGGAATGATGCATGCCCGGTCCCGATCAGCCTGATGGGGGGAGGCGCGAGGATAACGGCTGCCGGTGACGACAGTTCAGAGAGAGAGAATTATGGACAGCTGCCCTGTATGTGTTTGTGTGTGTCTTTTTATTTAATTAAATATTATTTATATTATTACGCTGGTTCTTGCCGCCTCCTTGCCCCTCTTAGCCCACCGGGGAGGGAGGAGGGATGCCCGTCGTAGAGTCCTCGGGGCGGAGTAACTTGACCGCCCGGATGTAGGGAGCGGCCGCCGGCCAGGAGGGTTGGGACTCCCTGAAGGCCTGGAGCGATGGAGTCCCTGCCAGGGGTGGAGGAGTGTCCCAACGTGCCGCCAGAAAAGTGGACGTTCTGTCCACTGGGGGCGGAGGTTGACTCCGCTCCGCCCTGGGAGGAGTGACTGTCGTCTGCCTGAGAGAGTGGAGGAGTGATCGAGGACCGCGTGACGGCGCATCAGAGAACCGGTGAGTGAGGTTCTTTTCTCTCTTTCCTCTCTCTCTCGCCCTGTCACTCCATCTTGGCCTTTCCCTCCCTATTTAGTTTTTTTTTTCTCAATAAAGGTGTTTACATGCAATGCAGAATCAGGATCATGGACACAAACCTTCTTGTGTCGACTGGTCCATGCTTAGAGCGTTTATGACCATATGCCGATAAAGGAACATATTCTGTTCCTAACGCACCTTCCCAATGTCGATGTTTTTAAGAGCTTATTGGAATGTCTCTCTTTCTGTGGCAAAAACACTGACCTGTGAATCTTTGTGTGTTTCTATGGAAACATTGGCTGTCCTGGGTGAAATGAAGGAGGTGAAATCCCTTTATAGTTTGGGTTTGATTGTGCTTTCAGATTCAGTGTGTAAAAGACTTCAAACAGGCACATGAACAAAGGCAAAGCAAAATAAAGAAGTCTGCTCTTTTTCAAGGACCGTTATAAGAAAGGATAATGCCATTTAAAAATAAAGATTTATATGCCATGCATGGCGACTATTTTGTGCCTGATTCCTTACAATTGGTGTATAGAACGAGTGTGTAAATTGCAATGTCTATAATACGTATCTCAATGAGTATGTCTCAGATGTCATTCATTCAGCAGATGTCTTTGAGACGTTTACGTTACATTTGGCAGATGCTTTTATCCAAAGTGACTTACAGTGCACTTATTACAGGAACAATCCCCCCAACCTGGAGTTAAGTGCCTTGCTCAAGGACACAATGGTGTTGACGGTGGGGATCGAACCAGCAACCTTCTGATTACCAGTTCTGTGCTTTAGACCACTACACCACCATCAGAACACTGTTTTACTTTAAAAGTGGTACACAAAGAGGCACATTTTTAGAGCTTTTTATTATTGTTTTAACAATACATATTTTCCATCTGATTGGATCTGATGAACACATGACCACATTTTAAAGTGAGCCACAATAAAACATGAGTAATGATAAAAATACAATATTAAACAAAATCACAACATGATGATTGATGTATACAAAAGGTTATTTTGCACTTCTGTTTTTGCAGTTCAAAACAACAGAATTCACATTTTACATGTATGTAGTTTATATGATTGAACATTACAAATTCATAACATGCATATGTTGGGCAATTCCACCAAAATGTCAACCACATCATGGAAAAATGTAACCAAAGGAACAAAACCTCTTTTAAATTCTGTCATGGTTTAATGGATAATGCCACCCAGACCGCTAGAGGGCGCCACTTGCTCACACAGCACTGACTGAAGCACTAAATGCAGAAGGTTTAAAGCCTTTTTAGGTTTTGTAATCATGCAAGGCCATGTTGCGGTTTCATGTAGCATTAATGTATACCATACCAATGTCTCAGAAGTCAAAGTCTGCTGATTTCAAAGCATTTTGAATTATTTCCTTCATCGTGTAGTGCATAGGTGAGTGCCTCTTCCACAACTGTCAAGTCTGTTACGCTGGTTTTTCCACACTAATGTGAGAAGGAGAAAGAATAAAATAGTTTTGTTATGTTGGAGTTTTGGGGTGTACCATGATGATGATGAGTAGAGCTTAAGCTAATGATGATAGCTCGTTTCATTGAGCAATTGCTGTGCTAATCATAGCATAGTTGCACTCTGTAGTGCTTCCATTTAGCATCCTAACATTCACTTTCACTAGTTAATACATAAAGAAATAAGAGATTTATTTGAGTTACATTGACACGTCTAATTTTGTTGGGTTTACTCAATTCAACTAGGTTCTTTCTACACAAAGTGTTTGTGTTTAGATTACATAGTAATTTTAAGTTAAAGTTAAAGTTTAAGAGTCCTAGTTGTCTCATCTGCGAAAACATAATTACAGTAATTCCCCCAAATTTTAATTCTGTCATCATTTACTCACCCTCATGTTGTTCCAAATCTGAATGATTTTCTTTCCTGGAACACAAAAGGAGATGTCAGGCAAAACACTTTTTTTCTTTTTCTTTACAAAGAAAGTGAATGGTGACTGAGGCT
Source organism: Xyrauchen texanus (assembly GCF_025860055.1). Classification (NCBI taxonomy): domain Eukaryota; kingdom Metazoa; phylum Chordata; class Actinopteri; order Cypriniformes; family Catostomidae; genus Xyrauchen; species Xyrauchen texanus. The sequence continues at coordinate 4,760,519 of NC_068277.1, read as the reverse complement.
GTTGTTTTGCCTAAGAAAGCCATAGAGGTGTGGAACAACATGAGGGTGAGTATGTGATGACAGAATCTGTCCCTTTATCTGACAGCTCCTGATATCCCGTCGGGGTGAGCACAGGATGAAAAGAAGACCGCAATTTCCTCTTTAAACGGTACTATGAAGAGAATGAGTTTCTCCTCTGCATCAAAGCTCATTGTATTATTAGACATGTGACATATTAATTAAATTGATATTACTCAGAGCTCGTATGTCCCACGTTTTGTTTCGTCTCTTGCCTTTGTCATCTGGACTTAAAGGTACAATTCTCCCAAAAACTGTTCTCTCATCATTTACTTACCCTCATGCCTTCCAGAAGTGTTTGACTTTCTTTCTTCTACTGAACACAAATGAAGATTTTTAGAAGCATATTTCTGCTCTGTAGGTCCATACAATTCAAGTGTATGGTGAGCAAAACTTTGAAGCTCCAAAAAGCAAATAAAGTCTGCATAAAAGTAAACCAGATCAATATTTAAGTCCCATACGTACCATAAATCTCCACTTTCACATTCTTTCCAAATTTTGAAATTGAAAGTGAAAGTGGAGATTTATGGTAAAAACGGACTAAGTTTCATCATATTTCTTCTGAAGACATGGATTTCACAACTGGAGTCATATGAATTACATTTATGATTCCTTTATGTGCTTTTTGGCCCTTCAAAGGTCTAGTCACCATTAACTTGCATTGTATGGACCAACAGAGCTGAGATATTCTTCTATAAACATTTATTTGTGTTCAGAAGTGGAAAGAAAGTCATTCACATCTGGGATGGCATGAGGGTGAGTAAATGAGAGAATTTTCTTTTTTGGTTGAACTGTCCCTTTAATTGCTCGTCACCTGGTCTCATGTTCACACATTACAATGCCTACGTTTGTTGTTTGATTGTTACGTTGCTCGTTTCCTGGTGAAATAAAACTAGAAGTGCTGCAACAACAATGACTTTTATTAACTTTCACACAAATCACAGATTATCAGTTAATAAACACCTACATTTACCCTGTTGTTAATGTTTAAAACAGTGCATAACTTGTACGGTGATATATTTGAAAGTTTGCTTTATATAATCAACAAGATTTACATATATGTGTGCAATCGAATTGCGCGGAAACTTCTAGTGCATTGCACTTGCAGTGCGAAGGACCGGAGTCCTGAAGGGCATGCAACAAGATCATGCGCTAGATTTAATTCTGTCATATGGAGTTGATGTTGATACTATATAAATTCTACCGCAGAGCGATGACATCACAGATCATATCCCCGTCAGCTAATGTAACTCAATCTACACCACACTATCATTCAGGTGGAACTATTCATTCGACCACTAAAGATAACTTCACTTTGTATACTGTAAACACTGGCCCTGAACACTTACTGAGGGTACGTTTAAACGACAACGATGTACTAAAAATGGAAACGTTTTTCCTTTGCGTTTTTGAAAAGTTTCGCTTACAGACGACAACGTTGTCAAAACGATCCCCGTTGTATTATGCATGCCAGGCCAGTAGTTGGCGATGTCACTTTGTAAAGAAACACTATGCGCCTGCGCACATAAGCATTCTTCCACAGAGCGGTGAATACAAACAATGAAGATGGCGAAAGCATCAAGCTAAAAATTCTCGCAGCCACCACCATTGTGTCCTTGAGTAAGGCACTTAACTCCAGGTTGCTCCAGGGGGGATTGTCCCTGTAATAAGTGCACTGTAAGTCGCTTTGGATAAAAGCGTCTGCCAAATGCATAAATGTAAATGTAACTGTAAAGGGAGGTAAACTCGACATTTCACTCGCTGTTAGCACCACACAGTGAGCATTTCAATACTTTTAAGGAGCCGCGCAATATCATCTTGCAAAAACATTTTCATTTATGCATTTGGCAGATGCTTTTATCCAAAGCGACTTACAGAGCCCTTATTACAGGGACAATCCCCCCGGAGCAACCTGGAGTTAAGTGTCTTACTCAAGGACACAATGGTGGTGGCTGTGGGGATCGAACCAGCAACCTTCTGATTACCAGATTACACGTTATGTGCTTTAGACCACCACTCCACAGCACCATTAGCGGGGTAACTCCCAGCCAATCACATGTAAGCCGTTGCTTTATAAGTCTGCTCACAATCTATCACATTGAAGTTTCAGTGTGCTAACACGGCAACCTCCACCACCCCACCACCACCTGTTGAGTCCCGTCCCGCACTGGGGTAGGCCCCTCGCCCCTGCCTCCTATCTCCGGCAGGATATGACGGTTCCGAGTACAACTTCTTCGGACCACCAGACGGGGCTTACGCCAAAGAGAGACGTTACATTTCTGTTTTACATTCATCAAATAAATGTAATCTTAAATCTCTCTCAAGTCTGCGGGTCTTCCTGATAGAACTTAGTATTCCCATGATATTACTTTATTATTATTAGAGTCTATTACATTTTATTACTTTAATACAGGTAAAAAAAAAAACAACCCCACCAAGTGGTGCTAAATAATTATAAATAATATTACATTTATATTTTCACAATACATTTTGAGGTAGTAAATATAATTTTATTCAATTACAGTAAAATTGCACCTATTGTAAGGTAACATGTCTTGACGTTATCTAATTAACAGGTTTTTACTTGAGCATTTTACACTCAGTGTCTGTTAAAATTACTCAAATGTTTTAGCGTAAATCGAGTAGGCAATTGATTTTGATTTCAAACCTTTTTTGATATACATACCCAGAAAGAGAGAAAGAAAAAATCTGAGTGATATTCGTGTCTCACAATTAGACCCCATCCATATAAATTTGAAGGCAGTCGGTGTTTGCGTTTCTGTGGCATCTGACATTCTGTCAAATGTTCAAATATGTGAAAGATGAGAAAAGACAGATGGACATGGGAGTGTAAAGTTACGTGGAAAAACACAGCGCGATAAATACGCTGTCAACGTGATTGACAGGAGGAGAAAATCCTGCCTGAGCTCGTAAATCCCTGATGCATGACTGAGAACCACAGCTTGACTTCTACCTGAAATAACCCGTTGTTATTTATTAATGAGCACAAGCTCTTTGTATATTCTGCTGCCCTTTCTCGTTGCAAACAATCAGACGATTTTTCCATTTTAGCGTCTGCTTAATTTGACAGCTAAACCCACACAGAGATAGCTAATGATGTAACTTATCCTAATGAGACGAAAATAATAGCTACTATTACATTCCTGGAAAAACAAAAGTGATAAGCTAAAGATATGAATCATGATGATAACTATCTCTGACACTAAAACATATTGTTCTGATGAGCAGTTCTGGAACCAGTTTAATTCTTAATAAATGTTAAAGGGATATTCCGGTTTCAATATAAGTTAAGCTCAGCGTTTGTGGCGTGATGTTGATTGCAATAAAACATTATTTCAGCCCGTCCCGGCCAGTCGTTAAGATAAGGCGCAGTTCAAGTTGAACACACCTGATGACTTCGATATACACCTGTACACGGCTTGTTAATGCTAATTAGCAAAACATGCCGGCAACTTAATGAATAAAAGCGTACTGACAATCACAGAAACGGTTGATGTCTTGGATTTCCGTTAATGACTCTAGAGTGATTCGTTTGTCAGGTTTGAATCAAGGAGTTATCGTACAGCTAAAGAGAGAGTCATTAGCATGCCTATTCATCTCAATGATGATGACTAGCGTGTTCAGTCTTTGAAGTACACAAACTGGATGCTGCCATCAAGGACACTCAGTTCGATCTATGTTGACGCCTGTATACTTTGACTGCCTTCTCCCAAGTGATAGACAAATTTGTGCCAAAATACAGTTTGATTGCATGCACAACCTTAAACCTCAACAACTAAATCTCTTTATTTGTAAAGGCTGTAGCCTATATCAATTTGCTTTGTATATTTTACTCTTAGATAGCATAAACCTAAAAGATACGCCATGTCGGGTCTTTCCTTTCTCATGTTTTCTCTATCACCATCTTTCTCATTTCTCATACTTTAAACATCTTTACATTTTCCTGTCTATCGTTTTTTTCGCTGTACAATTGCTGCACAATACAGTCCTGTGGGGTTCTGTGAGCTGACCTTCAGATAGACTGTATTCATTCACATGCCTTTTCTAAAACCCCTTTTGTCTCTCACCACCTCCTCTCTCAGGAGACGCTGCCAATCGGTTGAAACATTTTAATCACAATGACAAAGAACCACAGGATGTGTTGGAGGCAAAGGGCAAAAAATCATCAACAGTTTTAACTGATATTTACACACACACACACACACACACACACACACACACACACACACACACACACACACACACACACACACACACACACACACACACGTGCAGAGAGATATACTGTACACTTATAGAAATGCGGGGCAAAGGCTTTACATTTAGTATCCGCACATGGAATAAATGTCAATTTGAAATATTATGTGTCTCGCAATCAGGGTCTTAATAATAGTGGCTGTACAAGCCTAGAGTAAACTTGGTTTTATTTTTGCTCCTTCATAACAAAGAAATAATTCACCTGAAACAATTTCAATTCAGTAAATCCATATGATTTAAGCAGTTTATAGCAAAGATGATGGAGAGATGGCAAAATTGGAACGAAATGTACAAACACATACAACATTTCCTCCTGAATTAAACAGTCTAACACCTTACTCAAACTCTAAAAGTATAACCATAATTGTAATTTTAAAATGAGTTTTGTGTACTACTGAAGAAAGAAATAAGTTTATATTAGTTGTCTATTACTTTGTACTTAAAAATGTAATACAATTAGCTTATTATGTAAATACTGTTATGGCAGGGAAGTCAGGAGAAGGCAGACGGGAGGTGTGGATCCAAATGCAGCTTTATTTATAAAATAATAATAATAAACACAGGAACAAATGAAAAGGTCCACGATGGGAAAAGAAACAAAACACGGAAGAACATTGAAGGGCAACACAGGTTGGGAAAACATCCATCAACATACAACGATCGACAGTCACTAAACAAAGAACCAGGGTTTAAATACACAGACACAATGAAGACTGAACGAGACACAGGTGAGAACAATGATGAGTGCAGGCAGTGAGGGAGGCCGGGAATTGTGGGAATTGTAGTTTTTTTAGACAAGGACAGTGAACCACGGGGCGGACAACAAGGAAAACGTGACATGGAATGTGATCAGTGACGAGTGAAACAGAAAACACGGGGCAGACAACACAGGAACGTAACAAATACAAGTTTACAATTTTACTTCCATTTAAAGAACCTTCATTTAATAACATCTGTAGTTACACTGTTAACCTTTCTCCTAACCCTGAACCTAACATTACCTCTACCCCCTACGACAACCCTTACCCTATTCATTAACAACCTAACCCTACCCCAACCCTTACCCTAAACATTAACAATCTAACCCTACCACAACCCTTACCCTAAACATTAACAATCTAACCCTACCCCAACCCTTACCCTATTCATTAACAATCTAACCCTACCCCAACCCTTACCCTATTCATTAACAACCTAACCCTACCCCAACCCTTACCCTAAACATTAACAATATAACCCTACCCCAACCCATACCCTATTCATTAACAACCTAACCCAACCCTTACCCTAAACATTAACAACCTAACCCTAACCCAACCCTTACCCTAAACACTATAAGCCTACCCCAGCCCTTACCCTAAACATTAACAACCTAACCCTACCCCAAACCTTACCCAAAACATTAACAACCTAACCCTACCCCAACCCTAAACACTAACAACCTAACCCTACCCCAACCCTTACCCAATTCATTAACAACCTAACCCTACCCCTACCCTAAACATTAACAACCTAACCCTACCCCAACCCTTATCCTAAACATTAACAACCTAACCCTAACCCAACCCTTACCCTAAACATTAACAACCTAACCCTACCCCAACCCTTACCCTAAACATTAATAACCTAACCCTAACCCAACCCTTACCCTAAACATTAACAACCTAACCCAACCCTTACCCTAAACATTAACAACCTAACCCTAACCCAACCCTTACCCTAAACACTATAAGCCTACCCCAGCCCTTACCCTAAACACTAACAACCTAACCCTACCCCAACCCTTACCCTAAACATTAATAACCTAACCCTACCCCAACCCTAAACACTAACAACCTAACCCTACCCCAACCCTTACCCTAAACATTAACAACCTAACCCTAAACCAACCCTAAACACTAACAACCTAACCCTACCCCTACCCCTACACCAACCCTAAACATGAACAACCTAACCCTAAACCAACCCTAAACACTAACAACTAAACCCTACCCCCAACCCTTACCCTAAACATTAACAACCTAACCCTACACCTAACCTTACCCTAAACACTAACAACCTAACCCTACCCCAACCCTTACCCTAAACACTAACAACCTAACCCTAAACCAACCCTAAACACTAACAACCTAACCCTACCCCAACCCTTACCCTAAACACTAACAACCTAACCCTACCCCAACCCCAACCCTAAACACTAACAACCTAACTCTACACCAACCCTTACCTAAGGGTTGAGAGAGAATTACGGGCAGCTGCCTTGTATGTGTTTGTGTGTGTCTTTATTTAATTAAATATTATTTATAATGTTAAGCCGGTTCTCACCTCCTCCTTTCCCTGTAACCCCCTTACACTAGTGCCGAAACCCGGGAAGGAGGAGGGATGCCCATCGCAGAGTCCTCAACACTGCCGTCCACCCAGGGTAGCGCCGCTTCCATCCGGCAGGGGACGGAGTAGCCCGACCGCCCAGACATGGGGAACGGCCGCAGTCCACGGGGCGAGTGGGGACTGTAATCCCCGACCTCCTGGCGCGATGGAGCCACTGCCAGGGGCGGAGGAGTGCCCTGCCGTCCCCCAGAAATGCGGAGGGGTCGAGAGAAGATCGTTGTCCATGAGGGGAGGAGGGAAGCGTCTCACCGACCGCCAGGAATAGTAGGGCTGCTGCCAGGGGCAGAGGAGTGTCCCCATGAGTTGCTGGGAATGCAGAAGGGCGTTCTGTCCACTGGGGGTCGGAGGTCTGACTCCGGTTCGCCTGGGGAGGAGTGGCTGCCATCTGCCTGAGAGGGTGGAGGAGTGATCGAGTACCACACGATGGCGCATCAGAGAACCAGTGAGTGAGTTTCTTTTTCTCTCTCTCTCTCCTCTCTCTCTCTCTATCGAACTGTCGTCATTGGCCGCCTTTATCCCTCGCACGCCCCATTATGGTGATTGAGGACCGGGCGTGCGTCGTTCCAGTCCGGCCCCGCCTCTACAGGCTCTACAGTGACATACTCGTAATTACCACTTCAGAAATAGGAAGTAGGATAATTTTCGATAGCACATGAAGGCAGCATAAAGCCTGGTGATACAGAACAGGAACACTTGTGCCCTTCAAGGAGAGTCGGACATATCGTAATTACAAGTTCCAAGCACACAAATGACCCAGCAAAGTCGTATTTACGAGTGGGAAAGTCGGAATTCTAGATGATACATGAGTTTCCGAGTTGGTACGCATGTATGCTGCCTTCATGTGCAAACGGACTTGTCCTACTTCCCTCTTCTGAAGTGGTTGTGTTCACGTGATTTGTTATTGGAAAGACATGGACGATGCTGTATTTAGAAAAATACCCGTCATTCATTACAGAATCTGTCCTCATGTTGAACGTTTAGGACTCCTCCCATCTCGGCAACTCAGGTATCATCTAGAATTCCTAGGTTCCCACTTGAACTTCAGACTTCACTGGTTCAATGATGTGCTCGGAACTCGTAATTATGATTTTTCCAAGTCCACTTGAAGGGCACATGAGTAAGGGGGCGTGTCTACATGAAAGATGACGGAAACCAATGATTTAGCTAAATTATTTTATCTTCTGTACTCTAATGACAGTCTAATGACTCACACTTTGCTGTTTGTTTTAAGCAAATTAATTGATAATTTGTTAGAAACTATGCATTAATAAAACATATAGTATGTCATATGTAAGTGATGCAGGTTTATTTACTTGTGCGACATGTCATAGTAACGAATGCCCAACTCATAGGTACGAGCTTCCCAGGTGCACTCGAAGGCAGCAACTAAGTACCTCCATGATATTCCTGAAAAATCAAAAGACCTCTAGATGACTTCAGACTGCAGATATTGTTGACTTTTGAATGACAAATTGCTTGCTATGTTCCTCATTTGTAAGCCGCTTTGGATAAAAGCATCTACTTATTGACTAAATGTAAAATGTGGAAATATACCTCTTCAATAACTACTGATCTTGCCAATGCTATTGAAGAAACCATACGAGGAACCAAAGTTCAAATGAGAAACACGTTAGACTATTGACTATTGCTCAGCGACAGCTGAGGTTAGATCAATTAACAACAATATGAACAAGAAGCAACTTCATTTTGTGCTGATTCCTTTTAAAATTATGTATTTTCATTGAAGGTGATCTGTGGAGGGCAACAGTCCATCTTGGAGGGTCTATAATGTGGACAGTATTGGCAGGTCATGTGAAGGTTAGCGGTGTAAAGCATGCAGTTCAGTTGATGGCGTTCAGGAAGTCTTGGGCTTGCATTGCTAATGAGAGAAGGGAAATTGAGAATGGGATGTGCATTGTTAATGAGAACACAAAGCAGTGAGTTAATATGGGCGAAGTTGGGTTTGATTCTGCAGCTTATCTAAAAATAAAGAGTCAACGTGTTTTCATAAGGCACTGGCAATCAGTCTGAAAATTGTCGTCAAAACAAATAAATGGGTGACGGTTGGGGATCAACAGCATTTCAGAACAAAGTGAGACACTTTTAAATGTTAAGTTCATTTGAACGTATTGTAACTCCTGCTGTTGTTCATTAGGCTTAAGGTGAGTAGCTTATTGGCTGTTGTATTCAATAATAACAAATTAGGTAGGCCCGTGCAAGTATTGAGGACTTTTTGGGAATATTAATCATTGTCATTTATCACTAAAAGAGGTTTTAATTCTGATTTTATTTTAATTTGGTGTTAATTGTGTTAACCCTAACCCTTAAGGAGATTACTGTTCCTTTAAATTAGTTGTTTGCAGTGTTTGAATTGTTGATAATGGTGTGGTAATGTCAAATTGAGTCATAGCCCTGTCAGTTTTTAGAGGAATAAAAATCTCATGGCTATTTATCTGACCATTTCTTATCATTGTGATCATTTTCCTCCCTGACTCTGGCCCTCTGTCTGAAACGCTCGGTTTTGGCCTACGTGCCTCCTTAAAACTTGAATGTAAACGCCCACTGTTGTGATTGGCTAACATCGTGCAGTTCCTCGAAATCAGCCATATTTGAATCTCAATCTGAAGAGAATGAACAAGCACCACAATATTATAAAACAAAATTTCAGGGTTTACACAAATGCATGTCCAACACTGTAGAGCGGAGGAGGGCGGGGCCAGGCTGAAACAACGCACATCCGGTCCCCAATCCGACGCGAGGGATAAAGTCAGCTGGTGATGACGGTTCGAGAGAGAATTACAGGCAGCTGTTCTGTGTGTTTATGTTTGTGTGTTTTTCATTTATTTCTTCATTAAACTATTATTTATTTTGTCAAGCCAGTTCTCGCCTCCTCCTTTCTATTGAACTGCTTTACATGCTGAAACCCATGAATGAGGAGGGATGCCCGTCGCAGACTCCTCGACACTGCCGTCCACCCAGAGGATTATCACTGCCATCCACCGGGGGACTGAGTAGCCAGGACGCGGAGAATGGCTGGCGTCCGCTAGGCGAGTTGGGACTGGACTCCCTGACCGCCTGGAGCAAAGAAGCTGCTGCCAGGGGCGGAGGAGTGCCCTGCCGTCCCCCAGAAAAGTGGAGGGGTCGAGAGGACTGCCGTCCGTGAGGGGAGGAGGGAAGCGACTCCCCAAGCGCCTGGAGCGGTAGGGCCACTGCCAGGGGCGGAGGAGAGTCCCCAGAGCGCTCTGTCCGCTGGGGGTCGCCCTGACTTTGGTCCGCCTGGAAAGGAGCGGCTGCCGTCTGCCTGAGAGGGTGGAGGAGTGATCGGGGACCACTTGACGGTGCATCAGAGAACCGGTGAGTAAAGTTTTTACAGGGGCGCCACAACACGTCTCCTTCACACTTTCAAAACAGCTTCACAATACTCTTTTAGCCCCAGGCTCTCTCTCCCGGTCTGCTGGCGGTGTGACTCTTTTATGCCGTTCTCCCCGTATTCCCTTTAACAAAGATGAGGGGGGTTGGTAACATTGGCCAGTTTCAGAGGATTAGGAACATAGAGTATAACTTCTAACTATGACACATACAGAAAATCAGTTAATGGAATCTGTATTTGATTGACTTCATGAAGTTATTGCTGTGGCACACAAAATCAATCTGAGGTCTAGTTTATGTCTGGCTCTTGGTCTGTCTGGTCATTGTATTAAAAAGGAAACGTGTGTTATTCTTGCCCACCATCTGGTCACATACACTACTGCTTTAAAGCGTCATGACATTTTGGAGGCAAAACAATTAATCAAACATGATGTACTAATACTGCAAGAGCTTACAACCCTAAATACTTGTAAGCTTGAAGGCAGTAAAGCTCTATTAAATGAAACTGAATTATCTTTGTCTGAATTCTTCATTTTTTTCTTGTTCATAATATGTTCATATCATAGGCTCTTTTGAACCATATGTGGATATAATCCCGTTAATATGATCAAACCAGACTCTTCAGACAGGTTCTTGGCCAGATAGATATGCACACACACACACACACACACACACACACACACTTAGACAAATCAGAGTTCTGCTATAAAAGAGATGCATGAGATTCTGATTGATGCTTATTCATGTGTATATATTCATTGCACATCGAGCTGTCTGTGGAGATCCCTTAATAAAACACAACACCATCTGTTTAAATCCCTCTCAAGACACCACAATGAGAGAACGTGATACTGAAAGATGAAGATGTGGATAGAGAGAGAGAGAAGTCTCGGGACAATGGACAGCAACCTCTCATCTGAGGAATATTTGAGATATACTGAGATTTAGCGCCACTGAAGTTTGACTCCATCTAAAACTATTTTAAACAGCATTTTCCTGACTTTATTTTAGAATTATTATGCATGCAGCTTTTATGACCTCATATTGACTGACATATATTTAAAAGGTTACAAAATTCACACAGTGTCCCCAAAGTGGTACTGAAAGCAGAGTCATAACTATAAACAGTATATGTATATATATATTGTTAATGGAACATTCTTTTGTTTTTAGTATTCACTAAATTGTGTATTTTGGCTAATATTATGTAAAGCTTAGGAATAAACATAGTGAAAAATGTAATGTAATGATGTTATGACATTATTAATATTCAATAAACTATGTATTTTGTCTAAAGTTATGTAAAGTTTAAGAACAAACGGCGTTTGGTGGTGTAGTGGTTAAAGCACATAACTGGTAATCAGAAGGTCAGAGGTTCTAACCCCACGGCCACCACCATTGTGTCCTTGAGTAAGGCACTTAACTCCAGGTTGCTCCGGGGGGGGGGATTGTCCCTGTCATAATTGCACTGTAAGTCGCTTTGGATAAAAGCGTCTGCCAAATGCATAAATGTAAATGTAAGAACAAACATAGTAAAACATGTTAATGGAATGTTCTTATGAGTGGTCGACTGTTACAGGTTTTTCAATGGCCGATACCGATATCTAGAGAGAACGATGGCCGATATAAATCCAGATAAACACAATACAATTTCACAACAGCAAATCAGATGTACAGAACATTTAACTGAAAAATAGAAAGTGTTTATGTAACAAATCAGGTTGTTGGATCGGAACGGAGGATGCGGGGACAAATGTATTGGATGATCTTGGAACTGACACAAGGGAAAGTTAACAATTGGCAGATATATCGGTCTATCACTTCTTATAACTTTATTAGTGTTTGATAAACTGTATACTTTGGCTAATGTGTAAAGATTAGGAATAAATGTTGTTAAAAAATGTATAGAATATTAATCCTGATGACGTTATTAGTATTTGATAAAATGTTTCAGAAAACGTTGATTGTGCGACATTTTTACTCGTTCTTTAAACTAGATGACTTTTTTCTGAGCGTGAAAACTCTAAAACATTTCTGTAAATGATCAAATTATGTTTTCAAGAAAGTTTGATAACCATTAAATAACCAATGGACCCAAATGGAGAGTTTGAAAATACAAGAACATACATTTCTTAGCAATTAGCAATCAAACGTAATGTTTTCATTAACTCTCTCTGTGTGTTGTTCACAAATATTGGAGTGGAATATGATTATGCTCATGTCCTTGAGTGTAAGGGATTATGGAGGTCTGACCCTGTCCGCACCGCATAGACTACTATTGTGTGACTGTGCATAAGCTTGGCCTGATGGTGGGCACGTCAGTGGAAGACACAAGTACCCCAAAAAAACTTGCTCAAAACTTGCTCTTGCTCAAGGACACAATGGTGGTGGCTGTGGGGATCGAATCAGCATCCTTCTGATTATCAGATTACCAGTTATGTGCTTTAGACCACTACACCACCACCACTGTTCAGGCATTTCTGGTTATTAGAGTCTCCAGTACTTGTACAATTTTGTGAAAAAGCATTAATAAAGCCTATTTAATAGTGTTCCTCCAACAAGCCTCTTATTTAAAATGACTGTAAAAGGACTGTTGCTGTAACATGCTGTTATTCTTGAGCGACACCACTCAGTCGTTGGTTGTTCACGTGTCAAATAAATGTGATTAAAAATCTGTAGTGCTGAAAGGTTAATAACTGGGCGATAACTCAAATTCTCCCATGGGAACAGATGAGAAAGACAGGCATGTTTCGGATTGTGGGTGGGATCACTATATGAAAAAGGATCAATGAGAATTAAACGTCTTAATCGCCTGACAGACCAAATACCGCAGTGGGTGGAGTTGCACAGAAAGGATGTCCATTTGAATGTGTCACTCTTAGTCTCTAAATGTGTGCAGTTTAGGGAGAAATGGGTTAAGAAAAGTTTGGCATTTGCATGTTACTAAGCTAACATGATACTTTATAAAGCATAAATATACTATATTATATTTTTAGAGACACTTTTCTGTACTGCATGAATTGTACGTGGATTTATACTCAACGGTTTTCTCGTTTCGTCCGCCATCTTGGATTTCTTTTTCACTGACCCCCATTGCAATGATTTAATAGGATAAAATTTGACCAAAACAAGGTATCTTAGAATGCACCATAGTTACTGTATATAATAGTGGAGTGGTGGTGGCGTAGTGGACTAAAGTACATCACTGGTAATCAGAAGGTTGCTGGTTCGATCCCCACAGCCACCGCCTTTGTGTCCTTGAGCAAGAAACTTAATCCAAGTTGCTCCGGGGGGATTGTCCCTGTAATAAGTGTAAGTCTTATTAGTAAGTTGCTTTGGATAAAAGTGTCTGCCAAATGCATAAATGTAAATAATAGGTGCCAAACTTTTGGAAAAGCAGTAACAAGGGGAGCATTATTAAATTAGTGTTGAATGACAAAAAGCATTGTTTGAATGTGTTGGCGTTAACTGTGATGTAATGCGTGTATATGTGTTTATCTGTCCACCACAGCAGCAGGGGTTCTTTCTCTCTTTGTAGAAGGGCAAATGTCCAAAAATGCCACTCTGCCAGACGTGCTTGCCACTCACAGCGACCTCTAACCCCGTGGAACGGTTTCTGCTGACAGAAAAAAAACTTGTCAGATGCCTCTTGGTTTTGAACACTCTTTGACGTGCCCCTATGGCAAGCCGCTGGAGGTCAAAAATACATCGATTTGTGGAATATCTCACTCACTTTTAAGCAAGGCACTTGCAGTAAGCACACAAAAAGAGACATGACTCACCCAGTGAAAACAGTCTCAGGATTGGTTAAGATAAAGCAGCCATCACACTTGACAAAACTAGATTGTTAACTAAATAAAAAAGTATTCCGTTTTATGGATAGTTGACATGAAATTTCAAGCAGTGCCCTACGGTGTGAGATGCTATATTTCATGTAAAAAAAAATAAGAGATGTCAAAGTTAAAGCATTAACGCATGCAATAAATATGGAATCCCAATTCCCAATGTGCTTTTTTAAGTCCGCATGGTTCTCCTCAATATGGGTGGCGGAGGACGAATCCCAGTTGCCTCCGCGTCTGAGACCGTCAATCTGCGCATCTTATCACGTGGCTTGTTGAGCGCATTGCCACAGAGACATAGCGCGTGTGGAGGCTTCACGCCATCCACCGCAGCATCGACGCTCAACTCACCACGTGCCCCACCTTGAACGAGGAGGTTACCCCGTGTGACTCTAACTCCCTATCAACCGGGCCAATTTGGTTGCTTAGAACACCTGGCTGGAGTCATAAATTCTTTATTTAGTTCATTTTTCTTAATCGAGATTAACGCATTTACCATTAATAAAGCAGAAACCATCATAAATGAATAATTCAACCTATGGGAGGACTATTTATATCAATAGTCGAGTTTCCACTCTCGGGCCAAATTAGGGCATGTTAGTGCGTGCCAGGGCCAGTTGCGTTCCCACTGTAACTTCCAGGGCTTCATCGTGCATCCTCTGGGCTTTCTCGGGGCCAATGGCCTTTGGCTCGGTGATTAACCTTGGGCCTAACAATGCCAAACGGGGATTGAGGCGGGTTCAATGTCAAAGGCGGAGTTTCGCCGAACTTGCAGGATGTGTGTCCAGCGCACAATGGTACAGGTTTGGGATCCGTTAAAATGCAAAATGGACAAAGCGGTGCCCAAAGAAATTACTTTCCATGGGTCAGTGAACTTTCATTGACGGTGTGCTGGGACATCCCCCGCTGTAAGTGGAGAGACCATTTGGGACACCATGGCAGTTACAGTCGTGAGTTGTCAATGCTAACTTAAATAGCTTGCTAGCTAATATTTACATATGATATAAAATCGATATTCTAGATAACTAGATATCATTAGATAACCTCAGCTTGAGCTTCCCTCTTGCTTGTGAAATGGATAGGGTGTGTGACGTTGGTACCAGGGCTGCATGTTAAGGGCAGTTTTTAGAGCAACGCTACAGGGTTATTTGCCCAGTGGTGGGAACGCTGATCGATTTCGGCCACGCGGCTCGAGGCCCAAGGCTGTTGGCCCCGGCTGGCCAGTTGATAGCCCTGTCTTGCACTGGCCCGATAGTGGAAAAGCAGCTAATTAGTCAAACTCCCACTTAGACTTTGGGAAATGTTTAATGGTACTTGAATTGGTGCTAATTTAGTGCATTTCTATCTTTATACTGTGGAAGGCTTTGTTTGGAAAATGTTAAAAAACATTACTTAGCACGTTTACATGCTCGTTCTTACCACCTATTATACTTAATAAGCCGACAATGCGTGTGGTCATGTAAACGCAATAAACTGCATTCCTTTATCGCCTTAAAGGCCATAAATGGCTTAAAAATAGCCCGATCGACACGGGTAGATTATTGCCAATTACGGCAATTTTGATGGCCAAAGTGGAGAATATCGCGACTATTTCAAAGGTCACGTAAACACGGATTTCTTGCCTTTTTTGATTTTTTAAATAAAATGATTTTAGAGAGTAATTGAGTATTGGTGTGCATGTAAACGGGCTCACTGTTACATACATTTTCATTCCTAAGAAGGAAATAAATGCATTTTGATAGGAAAAGAAATAAAAAACGACTGAAATATGACAAACAGTGCATAAAAAGTGTGTCCCACTTTATATCAGATGTCTTTAGCTACATGTGCTAATATTAAAATACATACGATACAATGTATTTATTGTGTAACTACATGTTGTCCTGCAACATTTTTACAAGATTCACATTTGCTGCTACAGAGGTTGAGTTACGAGTAGGTTTAGGAGTTGGCATATGGGGTAGGGTTAGTTTTAGGGTTTAAGGCAAGGGTTGGGGAGGTTTAGGGTTAGGGGTAAGGTTAACAGTGTAACTACAGATGTAATTAAATCCAGGTACTTTAAATACATTGCAACAACACGTATGTACATAATACATAGTAGATAAAGACACCTGGCATAAAGTGGGTCCAATTTACTTGTTCCATATGTATTTAGGCCACAACATACTCTATGCAAGTTCGTGAATGCAAATGCGATCGCTTGGCTACCGCACTGCCAATACGTGGTCCAGTTGAACATGCTTAAGGGCACCTACACACTAGGGAAAGTTCAAATGGAGCATTTGATGCATGGGTATGGAAAAGGTCCATTTAGAAGGCATGTACCAGGTGGGGCGGCTGTGGCTCAGGTTGTAGAGCGTGTTGTCCACTAATCGCAGGGTTGGTGGTTCGATTCACGGCCCACATGACTCCACATGCCGAAGTGTCCTTGGGCAAGACACTGAACCCCAAGTTGCTCCCAATGGAAGGCTAGCATGAGGTGCATTCATTCCCTGTCCTCTATTGTCTTTCTATGTCAGTCTAAAAAGATAGTAAAATAAAATTACCCAATTTTGTGTAGAGAGAGCCTGGAGAAGACTTTTTGAATGGTTACTGGTGCATTGTCAAAAAAGATTAAATCAGATTCAATTTAAATATCTCTATCCGTGACTGCTACTACCCTCTGTGTTACACGCCATCCAAACGCACCTTTCGCAGTCCCATGTGTCAAACACTCCATCTGAGCTTTACCCAGTGTGTAAGCACCCTAAGCCCAAAGTACCCTTCAGTTGTCCACACACAGTATACGAGATGCAAATGTTGTCATCACCACAGCCTGCGTGGACTATCCGCACGTGGTCCATATTTTCTTCACACATGGACAGTCCTCGTCTGTGTGCATCGTCGGTGAACGCACCTGCTGTTGACTGATCTAAAAGAGCATCACAAAGCAGTGGTAGTGCGCACGCGTCAAACGTTTTCGTATTCGTTTGCGCCAAAAGAGTATACTTTGAGAGTCGACGTAGTCGACCGGGCACGAACGCAGAAAAGCAAAGTATACACGGGCCAGGCCAGACCTATGACTTCGCCAAAGGTCTGGGCTCTATATAGCAGTTTCAATTGGTCAAGAACCGGCCATTTAGACAGGAAAAGCCATCTAACTGACATGGTTAGCAACCAATAACAGTCAGTTTTGGCATTACGTGGTGTTTAGGGGTGACGATTATTGGAGCTGTATCATACCATAATAACAAACACAGACATGGAGATGTAACACGTACTTGTGTTGGGCTATGAGTTGCATTCTGACGCATTTTAGCTCCTTACCGTTGTGGCCAAGGGCATAGATTTGGCTTGAACATCGAGGGGGATGTACTTGGTTGTTTTGATTATTGAGGGGGGATGTTTCTTAGTTTGAGAATTTGATTGATTGTGTTTTATTATTAAATATGGATCTGTTTGTTTTGAGTGTGGGTTCAATTGAAACACTGGTCTTTTGGAACTTTGGCCCTGGTTTAGTGATAATATGGAGCCAGTCTTGTTTTATTATGGCTGTAGTTTAGTTGCCTGTCATACATGCTACATGAATCACTGCTCCTGCACAAAGACTGATTGAGTGTGACTGCTCTGCGAATGTGAGACTGGATTTCAATTACACACAATTGAGACATAATCAAGATTTGATGAATAGTACACATAATGAATTGTGATGGGTGCAAAGAGTACATTTCCACCTCTAGAGAGCAAATTTGCAATAATGCAGTTTGCGATAAATGAAGGGTTCAATTTTTACATTGTGGATAATTGGCCTGCAGGGAAGAGTGCTGTGTTAGACTCAGGGTTGGGAGAGTTACTTTTGAAATGTATTCCACAACAGATTACAGATTACATGCTGTAAAATGTAATTTGTAATGTATTCCGTTAGATTACTCAAGGTCAGTAATGTACTCTAAATACTTTGGATTACTTCTTCAGTACTGGTGGGTTTTTTCACTTGTTTTGACTATAAAATCTCTGCCAGTACAGAAAGACAAAATACACATGATAAAAATACATTCTCTGAAAAACTGAAATATCTCATGCAGTGTTGTTTCAAAGATCAAACTGATCTTGTTTTAAGGATTTTAAGATATTTTTACAGGAAAACAATACAAAAATTATTATTTCAAAGGTCTTACTAGAAAAAAGAAGTTATGATCCAACGTGAATTTTTTTGACCGTGTTTGGTAACATGTGCATGTAAAATGGCTAGAAATAGCATTTTAGCTTAGCATAAAGCTGACAATTTACACAAGGTTTATTTCTATTTCTTCTGCTCCAAACTTACTTCAAACGCACTTCTCTGTCTGTTCGTATGAATGTAACACATCATAAGAAAGTGTTTCACCGATGTTCAAATGCACAAATGCAACTTTCACTAGTTGTCATATTTTCCATTATTTACAATTGTTTTGCCAGATCACCATTGCTGCTGTGACTCCGCCCCTTCCGCTATGTATGTCAAGCCGCGAGCGCTGAGTGCACGAAGTGTCACACATTCCACACTCCGCTAGTGTTGTCACGGTAACAAAATGTCAGTAGTCGCTACCGATACCAGTGAAATTTCACGGTTCTCGATACCAATTTCAATACCACAGAAAAAATGTGCTAATGTGATAATGTGCGATTGAACACGCTCCTTTAGCCTATTTAAAGTTATATTTTAATGTAAATAATACATTAGAAGATATGCCTGTTTCTAACACTTGTTTGTTTTTAAGAATTAAAAACAAACAAGTGTTAGAAACAGGCATATCTTATAAAATCTGATTTAATTTTTCCCCAAATCCTTTTTTCTTTTTAAAATTGTGTATTTATTATTTTTTCCAGAATTCCATGTTTTAAAGTTTAATTTACATTCATTTACTAAATGGTGTCTAATCAAAAAAATGTTAGTACAAATTGAGCAATTACTTATCAACCATTGCATTATTTTAACAATCTGATTCAGGACTTGATTGTGATATATTGCTTAATTTGTATTATTATTCATGAATCATTATTTATTATTATTATTACAGTGATAATTAAATTTTACTATACAGTTATAATATATTTCTGTTGCAATTTCTCTAATTTCAGGCGTTTAGCTTTTATTATGAATCGTGCTTTTATTTTGACGCAAGTTTAACTTCTCCAGATAAACAGTTCGCTACATGGCCCAGTGTGATCGTTAAAGCGCAAATGCTATGATTTAATTATATAAATACAGTATATAGTTTATATGTGCATCAGAGTGGATTAGTGCTCTGCTCTGTCATCTCATACAACGTGAATGAATCTCAACGTCTGTGGCGTTCCAGTGTATGAGCGATCTGCTTCACACATTCATCTAAAGCTCATGCAGCTCATAGAGACTAAGATTGCAGCATTTCACGGATAAATAATCACACTAGGACATATAATGGTTTTAACTTGATTAGTTGTGCATTTTAGTGTAAAGGGAGCAACAGAGCATGCTCAATAAGCGTGTGAGCATTTGAAAGAAGTGTTTTTTTTTCTTTAGTCCTGATGAAGAGCAAATTCTTTCACTGAGATCCATTATTCTGCTGTTAAAAGTGTCGAATGTTAACACAAAGCGTCTTGGGGATGACATCAGAATCGCATTTCACTCATTATACTGTATATATTTAGCATAAAGAGCATTCGTTTGACTTTAAAGTTGTTTTAGGGTCAGTGACGTGTCAAACATGTTTTGTCTGTATATATTCAAAAATACATTAAAGGGTAACTAAACCCCTGCTCAGAGTCTGACTCCACCCACTAGCAATATTTGAAAAATGCTGGAAAAGTGGGCAGACCCCAGCGGGGATAGAGAGGACGAACCGAGGGCGGGGTGTGCACCTGAGACCCGTAGTGACGGATTAATTGACAGCTGCTGTCAGACTCTAAAATGGAGAGTGACTGGAGTGACGCAAGTAGCTTTGCCACGGAGCGGTCTTTTGAAGTCGAGGACTTTTCTCCCCCACCTTCACCTGAAGTGGAGGAGGGTGAATTGTCTGTGGACACAGGGCCGGAGCCATATCAATTCAAGCCGCTGGCTCAAACTGCGGTTTTAACTCCCACATCGCGATCGGCATCCGACGATGCTAGCGAAGCAGCCGCGCAAGGGAGAATGGGGCCAGTGTCTAGCTCGTACCAAGGGCGTGGTGAGCTGGAACCTGCTTACGTCAGCTGTCACCGCTTACGTCACGAAGTACCGCAAACAGCCAATAGGAAAATTCAACAGCAGTAGCCACCATTCAACCTGAAGAGGGCAGCACTCAGACGTTTTTACACCATATATTGTAGAATTAAAACACTTTATACACAAATGTCAAAAAAATTACTTGAATCAATGACCAGTACTAATAAAGCCCTATTCTTACAGATCATTAACTAAAAAAAGTTGGTTTAGGGTTTAGTTACCCTTTAAAAATGCATTTCACACAAAACAATACTTGAATACATGCATGATGAACAGTTCAAAAGAGTCATTTTACAGTATATAAAAACTATTTTCTGTGGCTTAAACAAAATGTGTTTTTGTTTTGACAATAATAAAAAGTTGACTTATTAATATAAAAATATAATTAATTTCTTTATTTTAATTTGTGTGACAGATATTGTGATTGGCTCTTGCCCCTCAGTGGTATATATGGATCTTCCTTTTCTAGTGTCTCTCAACCTCATTCTGAATTATTATTCTTAATGGCCGATATCTCTCTCACATCCTCCTCCTCCCTCTCCAGATCTTTCTGAATATGATTTGCTCATGTTTTATCTCATTAAAATCTCATTCTTCAACTCTCTCGGTCAGATTCCGGCTCAAATAGACAGTTAACCTGTCCAATTAAAAAACGATTTCTCTATTAAAGACAAACACGTACCCACAGAGGTTTTGTGTAATTAAAGCCTCAGTCTTGGCATTTAGAATGGCATCTACACGTGGCATGATGAGATCATACTTTGGTTCTTCTCTTCCTCTTATGTGGAACGAAAGTCTGAAGTCTCTCATACATGCACTCCTTTTCGATACACTGGGCGTCCGTGCCCAATCTTGCCCTGTTTTGTGCAAAAGTCAAATTTGAAGAGAGAATGTTTTTTATTTTATATATTACACAATGCAAAAAAAGACGTTTGATTTTAAAGTGGCAGGATAAACTGGCAGAATTTGTGTTGAGCACGTGTAGACTGTCTTTTCCTTTACGCTTAAGCCAACCACTCGTCATGCCGAACTGTTGTTCTGTCCAGAGCGCTCCATCCAGGCCATTTGGTTCCAAGTTGACAGATGAAATGTAGCTGACGCCATCTGGGCAAAACTGTGAATGTTCGTGTGTTGGCGCACAATCGTTATTTGGTGAGCCGCTATGGTGTCAAGGCTGTGTGAGGAAATGTTTTCTCATTTCGTTTGCAAATAATGTTGCCAGAACATTGGCTTCAATCTGGAGATGTCATCTACATACAGTATGTTCATTGAAATGTGCATTATTTTAGTCCAGTGAATTTGGCAAGTGATAGTAATTGTTTGCCAGCTGATTAAAAACATCTTATCACCGTCTAGCCCCGTAAACGCTTCTCTTCCTGTCAACACGTTGCATCTTATTCAGTGTTAATTGGATTTTTGGGTGAATGTCAGGCCCCAGCATTTCTAAAGGGAAAGTTCACCCAATAATTTCAATTCTGTCATCATCTACTCACCCTCATGTCGCTCCAAACCTGATATTTCTTTAACAAGCTTGCCCAGTCCGTTGATTCAAATACACTATCTAACTGTATTGAATTTGCATATTATACGCACTACAGTGCTTGCAACTCATTCATTGGTTGCTCATTTGCATAAAGTCGATTGCTAACAGTTGCTGTCGGTCACCTATTTGCACCTATGTGCTATGTGTGACAACAGAGCAGCACTAATTAAGTGAAGTGCGCTGCACATGTGTAATGGTAGACAGCTGGTACGTGCTGTGCAGTGTGTGTAAACCTCACTCCCCTGGCCTCAAGAGGCGCACTAGCGATTGTTGCTAGAGGCTGTAGCCTTTAGCCTCCTTGTTAGCGCATCCTCCTCCCATGCCGGAGACACCGGTTCGAATCCCATTTGGAGCAGGTCAAGCAGGACCGGTTGCAGTGGTGCCGTGACCCGGATGGGAGGGAGGTCACGCCGGAGACCCCGGTTCGAATCCCGTTCAGAGCAAGACCGGTTACACATGCACTTTTGTGATTCACAAAGCTATCATACAGTTCACAGTACATGTTTTCAAGAGACTTTAAATAAAATAAAAGTCATATGGACTACTTTAAAGGTGCTTATATGTTTTTTTTTTATGTCATTTTGGAGCTTGATGGTAATAACCATGGCTAACACATTTTATCATAATTTTCTCATCAGACCGATACCCGATCTGGTTAAAAACGTTAGTATCGGAGCCAATACCGATCCAGGCATCCCTAAAAATAACCTGTTTTTTCCATGCAATGAAAGTGAATGGGGACTGTAGCTATCAAGCTCCAAAAAGGACCAGAAAGCATATTGCGGAACTGTTTTGTAGTCCATTCTGCATAATGCGGCGGCTCTTTAGTTTATCACGGTCCATTCGGCCCGTTTCGCTCGGTTCTCCCGATGGCCAGTCACCCCCTGAATGGCCCCAAAGTGCATCGGCCCACCGGGAAAATGCCCGGTATGCCAGATTACCAGTCCAGCCCTGATTATAAGTCAAAAAAGTGTTAATTTTACCAGGAAACTGCCGTGATACGTACAATGATCTATGTAAAAATGACTTTGCACTACTTTTATGTTGCTTTTTGTTTGTTTGTTTTTTTGTAATGTTTGGAGCTCGAGAACCCAACTCCCCATTCAGTTTTGTTGTCTGAATGTCTCTAGACAGGTTTGGAATGACATGGGGGTTAGTAAATTAGGACAGAATTTTTATTATAGCGTGAGCCCTTTAAGTTCAAATCAGCATTTGTGTTACTTTGTTCATTTTCACTTCCATATTTCTTCTCTCATGCCGCGTGAGGGAGTATGTGGTGATTATTGTCTGCTGTCATGAAGGGCTTCTCTTTCTGTGGAGGAGATTTGCCTGACGGTAATCAAGCCTAATTACAGAGGACATCTGAATAATTGAGTCTCAGGCAACATTAAGACCACAGGTGTTTATTTTGGCACACTTGTAAACCAAATCCATACAGTCCTAATATAAACCACAACCTAAAAACATTGAGCAGAATTCCTCATGTAAAGCCAAATATGTGGTCTTGATGTTTTCTTCTGATACACGTTTTTATCACTCAGTGTTAATGTTTTATCTTTCCTGCCTGTTCTGTTTTAATGTATTCATTACAGTGGAAGGAAATAGATGCATACTCAAATCCACGTGAGCATGAAAATAAACATTTTAGACCTACATAAATGTAACTATTTAAACAATATCGCATGCAATGCACCGAAGTTTGGTTGAAGCTAAACAGTATTTTTGTATTATTATCCAGCACCAAAGCAACCCTTATGTTTTCTAATCATCTAATCATCAAGAGGGAGGTTTCAAGGCACTCTTCAGATCTTAATTAAAACCGCCTTCATTAAGACGGCTATTTCATATTAGAAACAATTAAAATTCTGTCAACAGTAAAAAAGACAAATGTGGATTGCAAACCCATATGTATTAGCACAACTGCCTTCTTCGAAGAAGTTTTAATAAAGATTTTTTTTATTTAATTGAATTTTGTCTCTTATGATTTTGCTACTTTATGATGTTATTATTTGATTATTGGACACTATTATTATTGCTCATACATAGATTTAGACCCATAACTCATCCCACGCTGTTTGTGTTACAGCAACTCTCTCATGGCAAAATGTCACTGGGGAACGTTTTGCCTGCATCCCCAAAACGTAGCCCACGGTCCGTAATTCTTATGCTATGTTCAACTCATTTCGGAGCATTCCATTACACTAAATAAAATTGTTTAAATAAATTAAATTGTGGACATTTGTTTTTACACAATGGCAAATAGTTTCTTTGATATGAAATTAAAATGTTGGCTGTACTTAAATACTTAGTGTAGCGAAAACCTATATGAATTGAGTAAATCTAACTTAACCCTATAACATCACCTGTATTAAATATGATACGCTACTTTCTAAAGCCCGTGCATCATTAACATAATCAACATTTTGCAGAAAATCCTGTTGCAGTGTACTAGATGTCTGTTTGTACTTGTACAGTACATTTACATTTACATGCATTTCTTGATGTAAAAATATTTTTAAAAATCTTCCAAAATGTTTTTATTCCATGCACAAAAATTTTTTATATGAAATCTTTGCTGATTTTATTCAATTAAAAGTGAGAGTAATGATTATATTGTTACTGATATTTTAAAATGAGTATTTGCTGAATATAAGCAACTTGTGCTTGGTTCAAATGTTGTATATTATTTTATTAAAAAACCACCCTTTGAAATGCATGTATCAAATATGCTACAACAAGCTTTTGAGGAAATCTCTCAATCATCATTTCATTACATTCATGCCCACCACAAAAAAGTTAAATAAAAATCACAGCGCTTTGAAAATTCTGACATAAGATATATTAAAAGTGGGAAAATAATGAGCTGCAAATTTGCCATGAGTATGCCGCAATTGAATGACCCTCATGGTGAGCCAGGAGGTGTACACTCAGAATGGAATATGAACTACGTATAGTCATATAGTATGAATTAAGCACTTCATGTACCCAGTCATTAAGGAAGTTTATTTATTTTGAAAGCACTTGTGACTTTCAGAAATACAACAGTCTGAATGCAGGTGGTTGTGTAAAATGATGCACTCTAGACAGAGAGGACTTGCAAAAGAGAGAGAAGTTTCGTCTAGGTAAACCTTGCAAATGTGTTTTGAGAAGACCATCCTGCTGCAAAACATACGTCTTGTAACGACACACCATTTGTCCATGCCCATGAAGAGGCCATGCCTCTAGTTGAATGAAAAGCTCTCAAAGATGGAAAGACAGACTGTTGCCCTTGGCGGTAGACGTGCCATGCCCATTTCACACATGTCCAGGTGCCGAAAGTCAGGTGTCCATCACACACTGTGCATCTGTGGTCAGCACTTCTCTACTGAAAATTTGACCCAGCATAACACCTTGTTGGTAGAAGGCTGGCGCTGTCCATGTTG
The DNA here is from genome assembly GCF_025860055.1 of Xyrauchen texanus. Classification (NCBI taxonomy): domain Eukaryota; kingdom Metazoa; phylum Chordata; class Actinopteri; order Cypriniformes; family Catostomidae; genus Xyrauchen; species Xyrauchen texanus. The sequence continues at coordinate 4,735,418 of NC_068277.1, read as the reverse complement.
ATAGAGCAGCCAGACAGCAGCGAGTCACCACGATGCACCCGAGGCTCCAGGCGCAATGTGAAACATCGCTTGAGCTAGAACTGGAGAGGTCTCATGTGTAACAGACCTAACAGTATGACAGCGGATGCAGCCACCATAAAACTTAGAATTCTCTGAAATTACTTCAGTGGAAAGAAAAAGTCCTTTTTGCCCAGTTGACATTCAGACCCAGATTTTTTAGATGGCAAACCAGCCAGTCACTGTGTTCGCTCAGTAGTGCCTCCGATTGGCTAGTAATAACCAAAGTAAACACAAAAATGGGACTTTAAATTGCCTGTGACACGGTTCTATTGGCACATGTTGTATGCGTCATTCAGAGCTATCCTCGGCTGATGCAGCTGCCTTGGTTTTGGCCACGGTTTGTGTGGCTTTACCGGTGGCTCAGCAGCGACTTTTGGTGGCGCTGAGGCATCAGGCGTGGGGTTTTTAGATAGGTGCTAGCATGAGATAGTGCAGGAGTGAACCGGTTGTGATGAAATATTGCTCTGTTTTGGCATAAAATGTCTCATAGCCTGCGAGCGTTGCTGAGTCGTGAAGTAGCGCTCAGCAAAAGTCTCTTGACAATGTCTGGACTGCAGGAATCCATCAAGGTAAGCATTTTCAGGTTCCTTTGGAGGAGACCACTCGAGACTGAGCTCTTCGACCACCCTAGGAAGGATGCGAAGCATCTCCTTGTCAGTGGCATGTGCACGCTCCCCGACCTTGCTGGGGGAAGGGGTGGAACGTCATTCATTGACCACTCGCCAGATGCAGTGAGAGACATAACATCATCCCAGCATCAGAACCGCTGAACGTGACAAGGTCGTGCGCTTCTGCAAAGGGCCGAAGCTAGTCACGTACATACAGTAGCAGCATAGACACAGCATATGGATTGAGGGGCTCGTGGGGTGTGTGCCAGCACGATATCCACCTCAAATGTACCTGCTCTACCTCGCGGCCCCGCCGTGCCTCCTCGTGTGATCCCTCAGAAGTCACAGAAGAGGCGGGTGGGCGCAGGAGGCTGAATCGTACCTCAGAACGAGGGCAAGTCATGAGCAAAGTGTCTTGACACTCATGCCCTCACAGTGAGGGAGTCTGTCTTCATGGGAGCAGCCCCAAAACAATGTAACAAGGTACAGAGATGTTGAAATAATCCTCACACAGACATTGTTGTGTGTGCGTACGCGCCCGAGTCTCTTGCCGAAGGAAAGAAGCAGCACGCATTCAAAGATTCTCAGCCAGCAAGCAAATAGACCATAACAAAATATTGGCGCAATAATAATATTTAGATTTCCCTGGTAAAAAAATATTTCGCCACCGATATATCATGCATCCCTTTTATACCCCAATTATCACATATCCCATTTACATTTGTATTTTTCAATGAGATGTGACTGCCTTCATGATTTTCATTAATTAAACATACACTCACCAAAAGGATTATTAGGAACACCTGTTCAATTTCTCATTAATGCAATTATCTAAACAACCAATCACATGGCAGTTGCTTCAATGCATTTAGGGGTGTGGTCCTGGTCAAGACAATCTCCTGAACTCCAAACTGAATGTCAGAATGGGAAAGAAAGGTGATTTAAGCAATTTTGAGCGTGGCATGGTTGTTGGTGCCAGACGGGCCGGTCTGAGTATTTCACAATCTGCTCAGTTACTGGGATTTTCACGCACAACCATTTCTAGGCTTTACAAAGAATGGTGTGAAAAGGGAAAAACATCCAGTATGCGGCAGTCCTGTGGGCGAAACTGCCTTGTTGATGCTAGAGGTCAGAGGAGAATGGGCCTGAAATAACCACTTTGCCTGAAATAACCACTCGTTACATCCGAGGTATGCAGCAAAGCATTTGTGAAGCCACAACACGCACAACCTTGAGGCGGATGGGCTACAACAGCAGAAGACCCCACCGGGTACCACTCATCTCCACTACAAATAGGAAAAAGAGGCTACAATTTGCAAGAGCTCACCAAAATTGGACAGTTGAAGACTGGAAAAATGTTGCCTGGTCTGATGAGTCTCGATTTCTGTTGAGACATTCAGATGGTAGAGTCAGAATTTGGCGTAAACAGAATGAGAACATGGATCCATCATGCCTTGTTACCACTGTGCAGGCTGGTGGTGGTGGTGTAATGGTGTGGGGGATGTTTTCTTGGCACACTTTAGGCCCCTTAGTGCCAATTGGGCATCGTTTAAATGCCACGGCCTACCTGAGCATTGTTTCTGACCATGTCCATCCCTTTATGGCCACCATGTACCCATCCTCTGATGGCTACTTCCAGCAGGATAATGCACCATGTCACAAAGCTCGAATCATTTCAAATTGGTTTCACTGTACTAAAATGGCCCCCACAGTCACCAGATCTCAACCCAATAGAGCATCTTTGGGATGTGGTGGAACGGGAGCTTCGTGCCCTGGATGTGCATCCCACAAATCTCCATCAACTGCAAGATGCCATCCTATCAATATGGGCCAACATTTCTAAAGAATGCTTTCAGCACCTTGTTGAATCACTGCCACGTAGAATTAAGGCAGTTCTGAAGGAGAAAGGGGGTCAAACACAGTATTAGTATGGTGTTCCTAATAATCCTTTAGGTGAGTGTATATAGGGTATATAGGGTACTGTAACTAAAATAATGTATTTATAAGTATAATAAACATTGCAATTAAACATGCAGAATTAATCCGAAGATTGCTGAGCCTAAGATGGAATCATCCAAACTGAGCATCAGACTTAAGTGAAGAAGGGACTTGAGCCGTATTTAGAGACCAGAATATTATGGAGACTTGAGGGTGAGCTCTTTTGACTGAGCAGAAAGCAACCACCTAGCAACCACGCAGAACACCCTAGCAACCATCTAGAACCGCCCTGGAAAGCACATAGTAACACGTTAAAACCACCAAGAAGAAAATCTTAGCATCATGCTGGCAAGATTTGCATTGGCAAACACCCAAGGAAATGTGCTAGATCTGAATGTGTGATACTGTGGTGGGGATTACTGGTGAAAGAGGGAAAATCTCAGTATTTCATCTCTACTTCCATGTATTACTTTTTCTGTGCAGATCGAAGTCAGTTGCAAGTCAAGTCAATGTTTATTTTAGCACATTTAAAAACAAGAGCAGTTATTAAAGTGCTGTATGATTAAAAAAAAAAAGCAAGAGAAAGAAAAAAGATCAAATAACCAGGAACCAGAAACATTTATCATGCTCTATAACTCGCCGTCTACGCTAATATTATTCTATTTCCTTCCCTGCCTCAACATGGGGATTTAAGCTCCGTTCCTGCTTGGTGTTGGACTCCACTGCTACGTGTCCCTGAGTGATGATGACAAACTACAGCCGGTGCCAGCCAGACATCACTTCAGTCTATTACGATGGACTTCAGAGGATGAACTGATGCCAACTCCAACCATAAGACTTGGGATACTTCATATGCCACTGCCTGAACCTTGGACCGCACCGAAAAGACCTGCAGGTTGAACTGCAATACACCTCATTGGTCTCTGCCTGTATCCCCTTGATCCAATGATGGACTACACTCTTGAAATGGAAAACATAGACTTTCAATTCATTGCCAACAAATCCCTTTATCAGCCAATTAACAAGGACAATTGCATCTACAGTATGTGAACTTCTGCAGTTAATCCAGGATGAACTTCAAAGACAAAGTCATTTATCTTTTTGACACTTGAGTTTACTCGTTTTAAACCATGACCTGCACTGCTGATCAGTAATGTTGGCATTATATTCATGATGTTAGCCAGCGGGGAACTGGCCCCCACAGTGAGTCTGGTTTCTCCCAAGGTTATTTATCTCCATTAATCAATGGAGAAAGTTTGGTGTTCCTTGCCACAGTCGCCTTCGGCTTGCTCACTGGGGTTTAAATACAACTATGATTTAATGATTTATTTTTATACACAATTTACAATCATATTTACTCAAACTACACAATGATGACTCTAAGACTTTATAGATATTACAGTTTCATTTTCTGTTAATGCCTGATCTTCTGTAAAGCTGCTTTGAAACGATGCGTGCTGTGAAACAATCAAACATAGTACTAATAAAATGAAACATAGTTAAAAACGGTATGATAAAAGTTTTGGACTTTGGACTCGGAAGACAGCGGTTGACATGTGAGATGAATCTGTCACAGAAGAGATGTAAAATTATGTGGTTGCATGAGATCATTTGTTTTTCATGTTGCGTTTGTTTTTCCATGCTATCGGTTCGGTTTATGTGGTGGTTTAGGGTAAGGAAGTGCATTTTGTTCACCTCTCATTTGCTTTTTAAACACTACTGATTAGGTTTAGGTTAAAGTTTTAGGTTAGGGAGGTACGTTTTACTCATTAAAACCTCAACAACATAAAACAACAACATTTCACTCGCGTTTGGCGCCCCCTGCTGGACATTTAGCTCGGAATCTTCAGCCAAATGTGTAATGAAGCACGTAATTTCTATTGATGATATTTAATGTAATTGACATCAAACCTGGTGTGGTGCAAATTGAGGTGCCAAGTTTGAATGTGCAGAAGCGCAAGATGAGATTTGAGAGTTACTGAGGGAAAGATTTTAAGTGAATATGCAATTAAACAAAGCTAATATGTAGCTTCAGAAGAGCTAATTCTGTGACGTTTTTATAGATATTTTGGAGCTTGACAGCCCCGGTCGATATTCACTTTCATTGTATGCAAAAATATCAGCTTAGTACTTTCTTTCTAATTACCAAATTAATTTAAGCATCATTACAGTTCTAAACTTACAATGGCAGCTGGAAACGCTCCCAGGGTTATTGGTGTCCCATTGACTGAACATCCTGTCAATGAGTTAATAAAATATGCATTTCTGTTGACTGAATTACATAATTTACAACTAAAACTGCAACTTGCTTTTGGCGCCACTCTGTGGACATTTTCCCCGGCACACGTGCCTATCCATTCAACAACAGTTCCAGCTTTGGCCACTAGGGGCAGTGATATTAATTTCTGGAACCACAGACCGATTTGAACCTGAGAGTGTAATACTGATTTCTAACTTCTAGTTAAATACATATTAATCTATATAATTAATTTATATTAAAGTCTTGAGTAAAATGTAAACTAATTTCTAGCTGTTATGCTTAATGTGTTCTGTGTGCTTGTCTGTGGCTTACATGTTGATTAGTCAAAATCTATGATGTACAGCCTGAAGGGAAGTCACGACTTGGGAAGGTCCTGAGGAGAAACATAAATCCCTGTCTACACCATGATGGGTTTTAGCTGCGGGCTGTATGACCTTTGATTGAGTTTCCATCTCTACACAGCACCCTAGAGTCCTTGAAAACCCCAGTCACTGACATGTGTGTGAAGGTTTATTTGTGTAGTAGTCACAAAACTTTGTGACGTATGAAATCTTTAGTAAACAATCTCAGTTATTTCTCCTTGGCAGCAATTAAAATGAATAGAGAAAAGAGACCCCAGAAGCCTGGAAGTCTATGACCTTAGATATCTAATACATATAAAAGCCAGACTTTACTTTTAGAGACTAATAATCATAATTTAGAAGTACATACCATAACCATCTTGACCAAGTGTGACCTTGTGTATGTTTGTGAGTGTGTATTGAGAATGATTGATTGATATCAGGGCGAATCTTTTATACTTCGTCCACCATCTGATCCAAGTCCAATAAATCACTCCAAACATTGAAGTGTAACACATTTACATTTATGCATTTGGCAGATGCTTTTATCCAAAGCGACTTACAGTGCACTTAATACAGGGACAATCCCCCCCGGAGCAACCTGGAGTTAAGTGCCTTGCTCAAGGACACAATGGTGGTGGCTGTGGGGATCGAACCAGCAACCTTCTGATTACAAGTTATGTGCTTTAGCCTACTACGCCACCACCACTCCTTTAAAATACCAATATTTAAAAATTATTACTCTTATTCCTGATAGGAGCAGTGTTGGGTAAGTTGCTTAAAATCAGTAATGCACTGCAAATGACTGATCAGATTACTTTACTAATAACTCATTATGGGGCCATAATTCATATTCATATAATGTTAAATTCCTACAATGTAGTTAAAATTAATTAAATTAATTGAAAATCATAAATTTTATTCTGATTATAAGAATTTAAAATATAATGCACTATACCAGGGGTTTTCAAATTGGGTGAAAGTGAGCCTCCCCCTAGAGAACTTGAAGACAGACGCCCCTAAATAAAGTCTAAATAAAAAATATAAGGGTGTGATAAGGGACCATCTGAAAAGTCCAAACATTGTGCTAAAACTGTGGAGGGTGCGGTAAGGGACCGTCTGAAAGGTCCAAACATTGTGCTAAAACTGTGGAGGGTGCGGTAAGGGACCGTCTGAAAGGTCCACACATTGTGCTAAAACTGTGGAGGGTGCGGTAAGGGACCGTCTGAAAAGTCCACACATTGTGCTAAAACTGTGGAGGGTGCGGTAAGGGACCGTCTGAAAAGTCCACACATTGTGCTAAAACTGTGGAGGGTGCGGTAAGGGACCGTCTGAAAAGTCCACACATTGTGCTAAAACTGTGGAGGGTGCGGTAAGGGACCGTCTGAAAAGTCCACACATTGTGCTAAAACTGTGGAGGGTGCGGTAAGGGACCGTCTGAAAAGTCCACACATTGTGCTAAAACTGTGGAGGGTGCGGTAAGGGACCGTCTGAAAAGTCCACACATTGTGCTAAAACTGTGGAGGGTGCGGTAAGGGACCGCCTGAAAAGTCCACACATTGTGCTAAAACTGTGGAGGGTGCGGTAAGGGACCGTCTGAAAAGTCCACACTTTGTGCTAAAACTGTGGAGGGTGCGGTAAGGGACCGTCTGAAAAGTCCACACTTTGTGCTAAAACTGTGGAGGGTGCGGTAAGGGACCGTCTGAAAAGTCCACACATTGTGCTAAAACTGTGGAGGGTGCGGTAAGGGACCGCCTGAAAAGTCCACACATTGTGCTAAAACTGTGGAGGGTGCGGTAAGGGACCGCCTGAAAAGTCCACACATTGTGCTAAAACTGTGGAGGGTGCGGTAAGGGACCGTCTGAAAAGTCCACACATTGTGCTAAAACTGTGGAGGGTGCGGTAAGGGACCGTCTGAAAAGTCCACACATTGTGCTAAAACTGTGGAGGGTGCGGTAAGGGACCGTCTGAAAAGTCCACACATTGTGCTAAAACTGTGGAGCGTCGCGGTAAGGGACCGTCTGAAAAGTCCACACATTGTGCTAAAACTGTGGAGGGTGCGGTAAGGGACCGTCTGAAAAGTCCACACATTGTGCTAAAACTGTGGAGGGTGCGGTAAGGGACCGCCTGAAAAGTCCACACATTGTGCTAAAACTGTGGAGGGTGCGGTAAGGGACCGTCTGAAAAGTCCACACATTGTGCTAAAACTGTGGAGGGTGCGGTAAGGGACCGTCTGAAAAGTCCACACATTGTGCTAAAACTGTGGAGGGTGCGGTAAGGGACCGTCTGAAAAGTCCACACATTGTGCTAAAACTGTGGAGGGTGCGGTAAGGGACCGTCTGAAAAGTCCACACTTTGTGCTAAAACTGTGGAGGGTGCGGTAAGGGACCGTCTGAAAAGTCCACACATTGTGCTAAAACTGTGGAGGGTGCGGTAAGGGACCGTCTGAAAAGTCCACACATTGTGCTAAAACTGTGGAGGGTGCGGTAAGGGACCGTCTGAAAAGTCCACACATTGTGCTAAAACTGTGGAGGGTGCGGTAAGGGACCGTCTGAAAAGTCCACACATTGTGCTAAAACTGTGGAAGGTGCGGTAAGGGACCGTCTGAAAAGTCCACACATTGTGCTAAAACTGTGGAGGGTGCGGTAAGGGACCGTCTGAAAAGTCCACACTTTGTGCTAAAACTGTGGAGGGTGCGGTAAGGGACCGTCTGAAAAGTCCACACATTGTGCTAAAACTGTGGAGGGTGCGGTAAGGGACCGTCTGAAAAGTCCACACATTGTGCTAAAACTGTGGAGGGTGCGGTAAGGGACCGTCTGAAAAGTCCACACATTGTGCTAAAACTGTGGAGGGTGCGGTAAGGGACCGTCTGAAAAGTCCACACATTGTGCTAAAACTGTGGAGGGTGCGGTAAGGGACCGTCTGAAAAGTCCACACATTGTGCTAAAACTGTGGAGGGTGCAGTAAGGGACCGTCTGAAAAGTCCACACATTGTGCTAAAACGTGCCAATTTTGCCAGTTCTGTCAAATAGTGTCAATGAAATTTGCATCAGAGAGCAATACATACTGTATTATTCTTACCCTGCAATAAATCTCCTTTGAAATATTCCTCAGCACATGCCTGAATATATTGCTAATGTGGCTTCCGAACAGAAGTCTAAAAATATTCATTTGTATTGAATGTCTATTCTTAAAACAGGCAAAACAATATACAAGTTCTTCAAGATGAATGAAGCCGACAGCATTCATAAAAAACTGTACAGCCAGTCAAGCAGAATGTTTTAAACATATGTGCCTTCGAGCACAAATGCAAGGCGGGAAAATGCTAAAACAGGTCTAAAAATAATTTTAGCACTAGTTTTGCTAAATTTTTCTCCTCCTGGAGAACAGACAGCTGTAACATCACGGGATGTGGAAGATGAGTCACCGATCAGATGCCAGCGGTACCAGCGGGGTTGCAAATACCACCAAGGAAGTGAATGCTGCTTAGCTTACCGATGCATCACTTTCTTTTTTAATTAAATGCATTTCGAGTTTTGTCCCACATTTTGTCGCCTCATGATGAAGTGATGTGTGTGCTAGTTGGTTATGGTTACCTTTGAACTATTCACCATAATAATTAGCCTGTGTTTGGCTCTTCAAAACTCTCTCTCTCCAACTGGCTAAGTCACATTTTGCCCTTTCGTGCCCTCGCTCATTAAATGTGGTGTAAGCCTATGTTTAAATCCAGTGAATGACACGGATGTGTGAGTGTGTTTTTATAAGCTCGTGCTGGGTTTGTGTGACACGTTCAGCCCATGGGAGGGTAATTGGCTAATGGCATTTAACACACGCTTCAGAATGAGTTGATGAACACAATGCACTGTGGGATACTGAAGCACAACGCCATGCTGGGAGTTACTCATAAACTTTGACAGTCTACACTGGATGTTAGCGGCACGTTGTGTCGCATCAAAACTAAACCACTCCCATTATAAAGAATAAAGCTGTCAACACTGGAAGCGTTGGTAACACTTTAAGGGTCCATAATAATGCACAAGTTAAGCATGAATAAGACAGTAATAATGGACTGAATGAAGAGTAAGGCTATCTCAGCCATAACTTATCTTATTTATGAGTAAAAAGTCATGCAATTAATGCTTTATTTCAGATATCATATATCAGATTTACTAAACAATATGCAGCCAGTAATTAAAGGTGCTCTCAGTAATGTTTGTGTCTTATTGGACCTACAGTGCCACCTAGTGGCTTAATTCAAAATCAATAGTTTTCAGTTTCAGCTGCCATTGTAGAAACGTAGTATTCGTCGCCAGAGTCAGCCATGATTAATTTAGTACAAGAGTGAAAGTGTCCAATCTCAAGGCGGTTACTGAGATTAAGCGAGAAATATTCGGCTGGTCATGTGATTCCAATATGGCCGCCCCCATGTGCGGACCCTCTCCATGTAGAATAAAACAGCTTTTATAAGGTTACTGATATAACTGGAGTCTGCATCTCATGTGATTGCTCGTTATTCTACACCTATGTTTTGAAAGTGACTTTAAATCTCATCGCTTCGGTTTCTAAGGCAAGGGGGCGTTCACACAGGACGCGTTCAAACTAGAACCAATGCTGTGTTCAGTTGAACAGTGCTCATGGCGTAAGACACTAAAAAACAGTCCAATGCGTCGCAATGGTCAAAAATGAAGCACAGCCGAATGCAAGAACGTCATCTGAGTGACATTCAGTCTAATTTTCAGTCCAAGCACTACCCTCAATGTTATATTGGATATCTCGGGCCTCTGAGTGGACTACAAGCTCAATCTAGGTGTCATTAGAAAGCTGAGATCCTCCACTTTGTGATAATATAAACATTTGATCATCAATAGTCGAACACTTTCTAATGATTTGTTTTGCATGCTTTTCCTGCTGGATGGCATATTTTGTTCTGGACATCTAAGATAAAACATTGGATTATTCAGCCAAGCACGCTAAGAGGTAAGTAATAAATGGCACATTTTTAGAGAACTTCCTAAGGTAAAAACAGATATACATTTTTTTGCTATTTGAACAGCAGCAGTTATTGAAGCATAAAAATGAGATGTTTGTATTTGAAGACTTATAGAAACCATATTTAACTTATGTAATTCTTGTAATTCTGTGATATTATGGCAAGGTTAACTGTACAGCCACATTCCTGAGAATGAGAGCTTTCATTTGATATATGTCTTGTCCATTTATGTGCAAAGGACTTTTATATTCAATATTTCTACCCCCATTACCCATCAATGATTTGAGGACTTATTTTTTATTTAACTTATTTTACTAAATTTATTTTATGCAGATTCTAAGCTTTCAAATAACACCTCATTTGCATGACTTATGCTCTAAGCGTAAACCTTTTTCATGATATAGCAACCCCCAGACCCGCCGGAATAATCCAGGTTAAGATCAATCGACAGCATTTATGGCATTATTTTTATTACCACACAAAATCAACAAAATCGAAAATCATCATTTTTACAGTCATTTTAGGGTTTTAGGGTTTGTTGACTTTACATTGTCATGGCAACAAAGTTGTAAAATTGGCTTTAATTTTACACAGAAAATGTTAGTAAGTGATTTTATCACAGTAAAATAATAAAAACTTCATTGATCATATGGTTGCAGAGTTATTAATGTTTTTTAGTTGTAGCGCCCCCTATAGGCGAAATGTTTTGCATCTTTGCGTGCATCTTCAGAATGTCCTGATACTTTCGAATATCATGTGTGATTTTTTTTAGTTTGTTTTTGGCCATGAATTGTATTTGTTATATATATAAATACCTTCTGATCTCTAATAATTAAGTACATGTTTATGCCAAAGGACTTCAGTTGAAAATAAAAGATAATACAGAGTTATTCGCCCATTTAACCGATGCTTCGATGGTAGCACGTTCTGTCAGACTTGTACACTGAAAAAACTAGTAATTTTTATTTTGCAAGATTTAGCTCACAGCTTTAATTGTTTTTTAACGGTTTTGGAACGGTTACCAATGCCAGAGGCGAGGGAGACCCCTACCATCCACCAAAAACTTGGCAGGGTGTTCCGTTCACCAGGGGCCGGATGGATCCCCGGCCTGAGAGAACAAGGGAGGAATGTGGCAGAGTGGAGGGCGGGTCAGGTCGTGATTCCGCACACTCGGCCCCTAATCAGGCTAATCAAGCCTCAGAGAGGGATAAAGACCGGCTGGAAGCTGCAGTGGGACAGAGAGAGATTTACGACACTTTTGTGTGTGTCTTTGTCTTTTTGTTTCAGTTTTATATTAAACTATTATTTATATCGTCAAGCCGGTTCTCGCCTCCTCCTTTCCATTAATCCTTGTACATATATATTTTAAACTAATGGGGATGTGAATGCTAGTCCCGCATCTGTCCACATATCTCTCTAATTGTTAGAGTTGTGTGTGTGTGTGTGTCTGTGTGTGTGTGTCTGTGTGTGTGTGTGTGTGTGTGTGTGTGCTCTGGGAGTTGTCTTGTGTTCATTACTACATAAGAAGGAAAGGTCAGACCCCATGAGTCCACATGTCTGATTGTGGCTCGAACAAACTGAAAGCATGTTACCTCGCACAAGGGAAAAACTCAGTGAAGCCAAAACAAAACTCATTTGTTTGTCTCTGTTAATGCACTATGCATTAAGATTAGGGCTGTCAATCAGTTGCAATTGTTAATAAATGTAATTACATGGTGTGCCTATTAATTAATCGAATTAATTGTGTATCTAAATATTTTCCCTTTTTAGGTCGCTGCTGTGAGTGCTCATGATTTCCTACATAGATTGCAAAATTACAACTTTTTAACGAGGAATATATATATATATCTGCCTGCATGGAACAACTTTCTAATTTTAGCACACTAATATTGTAATTCTTATATCATTTATTTGTGAAACTTTTGTTAAATTCTTTGTTGAGTTACTCCTCTAAACGAATTCTGACATAATGTACTTTGTGTGTGTGCGTGTGATTTTTCATGCATGACCCATTATACAGTCTCCAAACTACATTTTACACAATGTTGTGGTGTTGACCAGTTTCCATGGAAACAAGTTACCACATTGCTAGGTGTTTCTTCAACTATGGACACTTTTGGCCCTGTGGATTTTAGTCATTGCAAAATCTCCACTAAAACGAAGTTATTTTGAAGCCATTTTCTCAGTTTCAATGTTGGCATGGCTAATGTGTTTTGTCATTGTAAAGCACTACAGCTAGCTACGGTGAGTCCACACGGACACAGTCAATCTTCATTCTGAATAATGTACAGTAACAGGCTATCGTTGTCTTCCTTGTCCTTGAGTTTTACTAAATGGTCTCTCATTTTTGTGCTCACTCTTTCAGGCTATTCATAGTCACTGAAGGCATTTATGATGATTGAGGATCACACTGTGCTTCAGGTCATTTAATAAGATTGTTATTCTTGGCTGCAGAGTAAAAACATAGAGCTGTTAAAGGACCCTGAAGATTTCAGCAACCAAAGGCAGATTTCTGGATTTTTGCGATTCTGTTTGGTGACGCTAGTGGCACAGAAACGATGCGCTTCAGCTTAAGGACGATGACCCTGATAAGTTAATAAATGTGGATAAAAAGTCTCAAGGAAAGAAAGCAGATTAAGGGACTGACAGTTAGAGAAAGAGAAAGTGTTGAAGAAGAGAGAGAACTTGACTCTGGTTAAGGTCTTGGTCATTAGAGCTTGCTTCTTCGCTGCGAGTGTTGTACCATTGACATTTCCACCAAAATGAGTCTTTATTCATTTATACTGTCCTTCGAAAGGTTAACTATCCCATTGTATCTCAAATCCTCCTCCTCACTGTCCTGAGGCGACTGTTGTCTTATAACAAAGTTTCAATGACAGAGCTGTGCAAACCTACTGTAGGAATAGAGCAATACAGTAGGCTTATGGAGGTCAAATAAATCCCATACATTTTCTCCATAGAGAAACAGATTTTTAACAAATAATGCATAAACTTTTCGACCTATCATGAGCTCTGAGGTTGCAAAGCAATTATAAATCGGTCAAAGTCAATGTTATTTCAAGTAATGTTTTAAAAATCGTGTTTAATAGCTGAATTCCTTGTGAACTACACTAGTGTAATCCCAACCTGGTCTCATTGAAATATGTTACTATACCTACATTTTTGCAATAATAATTCTTAGGTGCCTCTTACTGCTGTAATTACCTACAGCACTCGGTCTGCAGCTGAATCACAGCAGTGCTGATGTGACGCTCTTGCTCTACCCGCTCCATACGGGACTCGAGCCTAGGTCTCCAGCGTGGGAGGCGGGTGCTCTATCAAGGAGGCTAAAGGCTACAGCCTCTAGCATCAGTCACTAGGGCACCTCTTGAGGTCAGGAGATTGAGGTTTACACACTGCACAACTATCTATCAGCTGGCTCCCGTTACACTCACCCCCCTAAACCTCACTCCCATCCCGGGTTTCGGCACCAATGTGACGCTCTTGTTCTACCCGCTCCGTACGGGACTCGAACCTAGGTCTCCGGTGTGGGAGGCGGGTGCTCTAACAAGGAGAGTGAGGTTTACACACTGCACAGCTATCTACCAGCTGGCTCCCGTTACATTGATGTAGGGCCATATCCCACTCTTGCTCGTGTGATATTGCTTAAATACATATATACAGTATATATAAACACAACAGTCAGTTCTGGTCCTCGAATCTGATTGGACGAGAGACGTTCCATGAGCACTGATGGTGTGACAGCATATGTGCAGATGTGTTAGGAGTTACTGTCTTTATTTTTGAAATGACATATGTTAGGCAGCAGGTGGTGGCAAAAGATCATTTTTGTGTGTAATATGAGCCAGTTGGTGACGTAAAGTGAATCTGTTAGTCATTGTTTACATAGAACAGCGCTCGGTGATAGCTCGTATTACTACTACATTACTTAAGCTAGGACATTGTTTTAAACGGCTTTAAATGAACAATTTCAGCATTAAGGCTCATTGCAGCTGAGAAACACAAAGGACTGTTTGATTACAGAACTCGAGGTGCTTACCGAGTTTCCACATGGATACACACTGTTTAAAAATGTCGGAGGACATCGCTGTTTCTATAGTGTTTGACTCTTGCGTGCCTACCACGAAATAGGGAGAAATACCCCCGCTTGGACGCTATTTTAGTATTTTCCACTGAGAAAGCTGATCTTCAGAAAGCTGACAGCATCTCTGCTTGGGAGTGGCAACAGGTGATCACACACGCTCCGTCTCTCTCTCTCTCTCTCTCTACAACACACACACACACACATACACACACACACACACACACACACACACACACACACACACACACACACACACACACACAAAAGACACATAGACACGCACACACCCATCAATCCATCCTTGTTTATCCAATAACTTGTTAGAAACAGCACAAGTCGTGATACTATTTCTGAAGTGACATTTTTGAATTACTAACGGAGGCTTGGACGCATCATTTGTTTTGAACCAGCAACGGCAGATTCTGATCTGTCCCGTAATAAAGTAGTTTCATGCACAAATGTGTTTTTATGACCTTATTCGGTTTTTCCAAAAATTTTTAAAATGTACTTGTTCGTTGAACTGTTGTATATAAGCAATATCACACTCGCAATCGTGCTATATGACCCTATATCAGCACTGCTGTGATTACCTATGGCACTCTGCGGCCGATTCACAGCAGTGCTGATATAGGGTCATATCGCACTCTTGCGCGTGTGATATTGCTTAAATATATATTATTTATAATTATTTAAATATAACTATTTATAACTATTTAATCAATATATATTTAATTATTAATTTTATTTGAAGGGCTTTCTCAGCAAATAATGAAGTATGCGAATAATTGTGAATAATTTGACAGACCATTTAATAAAGTCATTAAAAAAAATGTATGGATTGACAGCCCTAGTATTAACCTTAAAAACCTTCTCTGTTTAGGAGAAAAGTTTTTTACTCTCTTCAGTGCCACACAGTGGACATTTCACCACGAAACTGCCGCGATACGTGTAATGAACCACGTAATGCAATTTTGCAAAAATGTCGCCAAAAAGTCACATAATTTTTCTGAGATCAGGCGGTCCTAAAGGGAGATAAAAAAATCACAGAAGTCACTATTACCATGGAAACTGAAATCATGGAAACCTAACCCAAAATGTATGGGGTGAGTATTTCATTTTCTCTTAAAAGAACACATTTTTTAAAGTATAGTTTTTTTGCTTCATATCAAAGTTTGTAAAGTTGTGATTCATCCTGTAGCTAGTTGGTTTGGTTCATGGTTTTATTGAAGAATTTATTAAAATCCCTGTGAAGAAAATGAATGAAAAATAGACTTTCGGAGCCAAGGCCACTGAAAAGAAGGCAGTCACTCATAATACTCTCCTTCTATATGTGCTTTAAAATCAGTGGCAGTGAAATGAGTGTTAGCGTGTGTGTATTACATGCAATAATATCTCTTCATTTGCTCTTCATCGGGACACATTTTATTGCATGGACCCAAGGATTTTATTGACCTGGACTTTCAGAGGCCTTAAAAAATATTGACTCTGCAATAACAGGATATTACATTTAGAGATATTTAAAATGGCGCTTTCAGCTGTGTGTACAGTAGAATGATTGTGTGCAACTTTACAGTACACAAACATTTTTTTATTGAAAAATATCCCTAATTTTTGGTTTATTGTATTGTGATTGAAAAAAAAACAACCCAACACCTCTTCAGCCGCTGTCCTGCCCACAATTACCGTCTCATCGTTGAGTTTTATGTGACATTTCTGACCATGTTAAACGTAATAGCCTGTGGAAAATGTGATAATTTGGAATTTTGCATCATTCAGCACTTTCTAATAATAGTATTCGAGCGGTTCATACAGGAAGGACACACACACACACACACACACACACACACACACACACACAGGCACACTCAAGCTCCCGTCACTGAAACGACACATTTGACTTGAGATGGAGTTTATTAGTAGATTAAAATCCTCATATCTTTTAATATAAAGGAATTTGAGAGACTCGCACATACTTCAGGGCCCGCTCTATTAAAAGACCCTTGATGTTTTTAATATCTGAAATCAAGCGTATGTGTTCTAGCAGAGACGGTGTCATAACTTTAGTAATGTCACTTGGAGGCAGGTGACAGAAAGAAGAGACAAAGAGAGATGGGAGAAAGAGAAACAGAATTTAAGGGAACATTGTAACATATTTCATACTGATTATGATAATAGATTTCGGCCATACAAAGAGTGCAAATGACTTTACTGTTAATAGTCCCATCTGGATTTCACTTCTATCGGGAAGACACGCAGTCTTGAGTGAGGTTTTAGATTTATTTGATGAATGTAAAACAGAAAAGTAATGTCTCTCTTTGGCGTAAGCCCCGTCTGGCGGTCCAAGGGAGTTGTACTCGGAACCGTCATATCCTGCCGGAGATAGGAGGCAGGGGCGAGGAGCCTACCCCCGTGCAGGACGGGACTCAACAGGTGGTGGTGGGGTGGTGGAGGTTGCAGTGTCAGCACACTGAAACAGCAATGTGATAGATTGTGAGCAGACTTATAAAGCAATGGCTTACATGTGATTGGCTAGGAGTTACCCCGCTAATGGTGCGATGATGTGCAGCTGCTAGTCTTCCCGCTAGAACTACGCTGCGCTTCCCTTTATAGATACATTTTCCATTAACAGAGTCCAAAGTTTTTCTCCATTTGTATTGTCTTATTGAACTCGTTTACTTGTGATTGGTTAACGGCCAATTTTATTTCCGACTGGTTGTCAGAGGATTGTACAAATTTCTTGTGCATACAGCATGTAAAAGCATTTGCATTTACAACAAGTTTTTAATACGTTGATATTGTATATTTCAGATTCTGTCTAAACATACATAAATGTATGATAAAATACCTACGAATGTGAATGTGATCAGCATGGATAGAAAGATTGAGAAAGTAAATTAGAGACTCTTCAAATGTTTGAAATATTTGGTTTATACCTTCACAAAACATAAAATAGCATTTTCAATGAAGCCCAAACATTCTTTGGTTCAATTTCAGAGTGAATTCCCAAAGGAAGCTTGATTCCTTCAGATTTTCAAAGCATTTTTGTCTCTTGATAAAACCCAATTGTGTACCGACTGTATTTTAAGATGTTTAATTGAACACTAATGTGTATGCATGTCTTTGGTTCTATAGATTCATGTGTTTTCCCTGGAGACTGAAAGAGTTCATAGTCTGAGATTTAATTTCTTTGGTTTAGAGATAAATTTGGACCCACAGGGCTGCTGTGGCTCAGGTGGTAGAGCAGGTCGGCTGCCACTCGCAGGGTTGATGGTTCGATTTCCGGCCCACATGACTCCACATGCTGAAGTGTCCTTGGGCAAGACACTGAACCCCAAGTTACTCCCAATGGCAGACTAGCGCCTTACATGGCAGCACTGCCGCCATTGGTGTGTGTGAATGGGTGAATGGGACACAGTGTAAAGCGCTTATGTGGTGGTGGTGGTGGTGATTCTAAATGACAAGCCGCCACCTCATGCCGCCCCCCCACCTCAAGATGCCGCCCTGGGTGGCTGCCGATGTCGCCCATGCCTAAATCTGCCACTGAAGCACTCCGGTGTGTTCATGTTGACTGATTTTGACTGACTGAACAACTTAAACAGAATTAGCTGTCGGCCTCAAAGTGGGTGGAGCTCCAGGTCACACTGACCAAGGACGTGGACCAATGGCAGTAAGAAGGTGTTTAGCAGCTGGTAAAAAGTTTTCCTAAACATTCATTTTGGCACCACTGTTACAAACCACCTAAACAAATTCTAAAACTTATTTTGGGCAGATTTTGTTCTAGATGACTTCATATCCATTCATTTTTAGATTTCATAGGAAGTACGGAGGGGCCTTTAGTATATGGTTTTTCCAAAATCCCTAAAACAAGTAGAAAATTATCAATTGTATCTTTGCCTAAGTTTTGAAGCTACTTCCAACAAATTCAGCACAGACTTTCAGACAGTTCTGACTTGGGTTGCTATGACTTTTCTAAATGATTGGATTTGTATTTTTTCCATAACTGATCATTGAAAATCCCAAGAATCCCATAGACTTACATTGATGGATTGTTCAAATGCCACATCGAGACTAATGCGTTCAAAGTTCCAGTAACTTTATAAAATATAATATCTGAAGAGTCTCAGACACTGTTTGACATGCTTTTCTAAAGTGTGTGTATTAATGTGTACCAAACCCTAAGCAATCTACATTCTCGACACTCAACAGCTGCCCATCTGTGTTCTCCAGTGTATTGAGCTGCTCTTTGATTATCATGTTGCTCTGTAATAAAGAATGAACAGCAGAGGGGAGTGATGACGAGTTCACGCTGTGGAGTAACCTCACACAAGAGCAGAATGAATAAAAACTCAATCACACACAGCTTTCAAGAAGACAACTTTTCTAGGTGGGCTTTGAAAGAAATTGAAATGAGCACATTAGGAGAAAATTGATGAATAGTTTATGGAGCAAAGCTGGTCGTAGTATACAAATGTACAAAAAGCAGTTTTAAGTTTTAAGACGGAAGTATTGTGCATTGTGGCAGTAGGGCTTTGTACAATTAAAAATGGTGATTAGCATTTTTTCCTGGGAACCTTCAATTTGAAATGTATGTCTTCTCATATTGTCTTAAGATGGCGTGTCAGAAACGTATTGTGCCAGATTTATCTCACTGTTAATTTGGTGACAGTAAGTCAAAAGTTTTCACCTTAAAACAATCTTTTTACCAAAATGAAAGCCACTGCCCCCTGTGGCCAAAGTTGGAAGTGTTTTTAAACATATGACCACATGTAAGCTCCAATTTATTGCTGAAATGACCACATAGTGGCGCCAAAAGCGAGTTTTAGTTGTAAACTATATAAAACAGTAGACAGGTTGCTTATTTTATTAACTCTGTCCCCAACCTTAAACCTGACCATCAGTAGAGGGGAAAATACAACCTTAGAGGGAGAAATATAAACTCAGAATAGCGCTCGTCATTATGCAAATGCGATTACTTCCGGTTTCAACGCAGGCCAGGTCTGTGACGCTGCTGGTGCTATGCGTAATCAGTCGCTCCACATGAGAAGGTAAACACATTTGAACTAATGCAAAAATATCTAATGGAAAATTCCGCTTGTCAGTAACTCGTCAAAATGGGGTTGATCTTTGACAAATGTGCCTATTTCATATGCCATGTTGACGCTGGTTGCAATCCAAACGACAAAAGCTGGGCATGTTTCATACAACATCCATTTGTTTAAGGACTGGGATGCAGTTAATGGCATGACACATACGTACGGCCTAACCCTTAAAAACACATCAACACCAGAGTAAATAATGCAGTAAAGCTATAAAGCATTTTTCATGATTTATTAATGGTGGAATCAGTGCCCTGTCTCCAGCTCTGCTGACATCACTAATGCACTACTACACTACAGCACTGATTGGGGGGTGGCAGATTAATGGGGTCCTTTAAAATTAAAATTTAAAGGAGAGAAATCAATATTAATAGCGACATTGCTATATTGCACCAATAAGTGCAATTACCAATAATGCACATTTTGTCCAGTGGAAACACATTTGACAGTAAAGCATTGATTTTGCATTGGGATACAGGTGTACATTTATACTGATATTACCAATGATAACATATTTTAAAACTTCATTAACACTACTGATCATAATATAGAACTGGATTGCTGATGAAATGGTAAACTGCCAACAGGCATTAAAGCCACCGGGAAGTGTTTGATGTAAAATTTCAAATTTTAGAAATAAAATTGGTGACTGAATGGCTAATGCTTACTCTTTGAAATGAGAAGTTTTCCTATTATGCTAGTAGGCACATTTGGATGTTTCAGCATACAAATATGGTGGCACAGTGTCTTCAGTGTTATGTTGTCATGCTATATTTCCAATTCATGGCTTTTCAGTCAACAGTTTATTAAAGGTATGTTATTAAATATTTCTGTATTTATGATAGCTTTCTGTTGTACTTTCGTTTAATCGACGATTACTAGCTATTACTAGCAATATTGTACCCAAAACCTAGCTAGCTTTGAACCTGAAGGCTAATTCTGTACTATATTATCTTTTAGCAATATTTAGAGGAGCTAGCTATCGCAGGCTGTCTAATCTGTCAAATGGCTTTCTGCCACCACTTACTTAATAACTTATATAGAGTTAAAACGTTTTGACAGTGGGACTGAGTGACTATTCATGTTCAAACTGGTTTGTTATGAAAAATAATAGCCTGCAGACAATACGTAGAACTACCATATAGTTGCAATACATTATATTCACTCACTCCCCTAATATACTGCATACCAAACTTTATTGTTTGTAGGATATTTTGTGTATTACACACACACACACACACACACACACACACACACACACACACACACACACACACACACACACACACACACAGTGTGAAGGCTCTGGTCTATATTTAGAGTGCTAATTAACTCTTGTTTTCTCGTCTGATGTGTGCTGAGACGTCACATTGCGTACTCTTGACACATTGCGTAGTCTCTCTCTCTCTCTCTCAGTTTCACTTTACACTTGAAGATCAACTTACTCTGGGCAGAGTAGTCTATTTTTTCAATAATTCGATTATGGGCTGTTCATACAGGACAAAATTTTTTGTGGATACTATTTTTGACTGTTAAGACATATCTTGTGCCATGAGTGCAGCTTTTTTAACACTCAAGTTAAAGAGCCCATATTTTGCTAATTTACAGGTTCGTAATTTTATTTTGGGGATCTACTAGAATAGGTTTACATGCTTTAATGTTCAAAAAACACATTCTTTTTCTCATACTGTACATTGTTTTTCCCATCTCTTCTACATCTGGCTCAAATGCTCTGATTTACCTCCTGTCTCTTTAGAGCCCCCCTTTCCGAAAAGCCCAGATCTGCTCTGATTGGTCAGCTGGCCGTGTCTGTTGTGATCGGTCAACCGCATAGAGCATGTGTTGGAAATGTAACGCCCTTTACCATAACCAAGTTTCAGCTCCTGAGTCTTAGTGAGCAGCTGTAAACACTACTGTAACTATGGTAACAGTGCCGTAGTTTTTTTCGTACCAGCTCCAGCCCGAGTCTGATAATGAATGAAATAATGAAAGTTTGGACAAACAAGCTGATGGACCTGAACCCCCTTCGCAAGCAGGACGTTTCACTGTGGTAAGTTTGAATTTTGTAGCTTTCTTACAAGTAGACTTTTTATTTACATTTACATTTATGCATTTTGGCAGACGCTTTTATCCAAAGTGACTTACAGTGCAATTATTACAGGGACGAGCAACCTGGAGTTAAGTGCCTTGCTCAAGGACACAATGGTGGTGGCCGTGGGGTTAGAACCAGTGACCATCTGATTAACAGCCCTGTGCTTTAGCCACTACGCCACCACCACTCCATATTTATTATCGTGAACCTAACAAAGCTTCAAGTAAAAGAGACGTAGTGCATCTAAGTTAGCCATCTTTTGCTGGAATGGGGGCAGCCAAATGTTTTTCACCTGAAATATGAACGGAGAACAGAGGCTTACTCCCCATTGGACATTACTGGGGTATTAGAGAGTTAGTGAACAAGTTAGCCGTGGACTACCGTTAGCGGCCGAAACATTACAGCTTGTAATTATATAATTATAAAAGACTCTTGAGATCGACCATTTTGATACACAGTTTTAAGTAAAAGCCGGCCCACAGCTGAATAGTAAACCCTTACCAAAACAATAATGTTAAATAGCAAGTTAGCCGAACATCACTGTGGATTGCAGACATAAAATGACAGTTTGTAAAAATAAATCCATCTCTACACTTGATCACTATTCATGATAGTAAGAACGACAAACAATGTACATAATTCTACACAATTGTAGGTAAAAGTGGGCCCACAGATGATTAACAAATCTATTTAAACACAGTAACATTAGCTAGTAGGTTAGCAGAGGCCTATAACTAGGTGTACACCATAGCTACAACACAAAACTCTGCATTTGAACTCTCGGTAGCAGATAAATCCACTAATAATCAAGCATACTTACAGGTTGTGACCCTGCAGTGACAGATTGTCCCAACAAAGTGGGAACTGCACCATCTTTCAGGAGTAACCGGTTGTGGTTGTACTGCTAAATAAGTAAAATAAATTTGAACCACTGATTCTTCACTTTGTCTGCCTTTACTTTCACAGTGAAGAAAACAGCGTCCTCTCCACATGGTGACAACATTAACCCAACTCATCCTGGTCTTGGCTAAAACTACGTTTGTTTGAGTTTGGGCCAAAGTAGCCCTTAGTCAGGCATTATGCAAATGTGTTACATAGTGACGTAGATACTTTATGGAAGAAATTGGGGAACTACAAACAGGAATGCATTATAAAATATGCATTCCTCATCACTTTATTACAGCCTGTACAGCTGAAAAAACTTGCTGCACAACTTGCTTTTGGCAAAAGAAGTATTAAAGAAAACTGTTTCAGATTTCACTGTGAGATCAAACTGGACTGAGACAACATTCTGCCTAACATCTCCTTGTGTGTTTCACAGAAGCTAGTAAGCCATACAGGTCTGGAGCAACATCATTTTCAGGAGAACTATCCCTTCAAGTTTATGAGTCACTATAGCAAGTGTTGTGTCTGGCAACCTGGTCAGGACTAATAAAATCCAACATGAGACTGACAGCTGTGCTATCACACCTTCCACATGCCTGCTGACAAAAATACAATACAAGCATTCACTACACACACACACACACACACACACACACACACACACACACACACACACGCACTTGTTTTTATATCATTGTGGGGACTCTCCATAGACTTCCACGCATATTAACGATCATTTCTATCCCCTAACCTACAGCCGTGGCAAAAAGAGTTGGCAGTGACATAAATTTAGTGTATAGAAAAGTTTGCTGCTTCAGTTGTTGTGTTGTTGATTCACATTGTTTCTAGATTATTGTGCTGAGTGATCAGATGCATTTTAAATAATTGCAAAAAGCTTCATTGGCCAAAAAAATTTACTTTATCACAAAACCCAAATGTCACTGTTTTTTGGCTCTGGCACAAAATGACCAGCTAACATCATTTCACTAATCATATCAGCAGCACCTGGGAAAGTATGAACAGGTCCTAGTCAAGGGAAATCACTCTATCATTCTGATTGGATTATAAGAGCAGACTGATTGCTATAAAATGAGAGAAGAAGTGCTTCCAATCATTGTGTTCTTGTTAGCAAAGGTTACCTCTAAAGAAAGATCTTCAACCATCATTGATTTGCATCAAAATGGCCTCGCATGCAAGGAAATTGCTGAAAAGAATATTGCACCTGAAAGAACCATTTACCAGATCATCAAGAGCTTCAAGGAGAGAGGTTCAACTGCAGTGAAGAAGGCTTCAGGACGTCTCCTTCTGAGGATTCAGCTATGGAATCGTGTCACCACCAGTGCAGAGCTCAATATTGGCAGCAGGTTGGTGTGAGTGCATCTGCACGCACAGTGAGGCAAAGACGTTTGGACAATGGCCTGGTGTCAAGAAGGGCAGCAAAGAAGCCACTTCTCTCCAAGAAAACTTTTACATTTACATTTATACATCTGGCAGATGCTTTTATCCAAAGCGACTTACAGTGCCCTTATTACAGGAACGATCCCCCCGGAGCAACCTGGAGTTAAGTGCCTTGCTCAAGGACACAATGGTGTTGGCTGTGAGGTTCGAAAGGGCAACCTTCTGCTTAACAGTTTAGTGCTTTAGCCCACTATGCCACCACCACTCCAAACATCAAGGACAGACTGAAATTCTGCAGGAAGTACAAGGATTGGACAGTAGAAGACTGGTGCAAAGTTGTTTTCTCTGATAATCTTCTGACTGTTTGGAACATCTGGAAAATCGATAGTCCAGAGAAGAAAAGGTGAACGCTACCATGAGTCCTGTGTCGTGCCAACAGTGAAGCATCCTGAGACCATCCACGTGTGGGGTTTCTTTTCATCACAGGGAGTGGGCTCTCTCACAATTCTGCCCAAAAACACTGCCATGAATAAAGAATGGTATCAAAACATCCTGCAAGAGCAACTTCTCCCAATGATCCAGGAGCAATTTGGTGATGATCCGTGCATTTTCCAGCATGATGGAGCACCATGTCACAAGGCAAGAGTGATAATGAAGTTGCTCAGAGATCATTACATTGACATTTTGGATTCGTGGCCAGGCAACTCCCCGGATCTTAATCCCATAGAGAACTTGTGGTCAAAAGGTGAGTGGACAAGCAGAAGCCCACAAATTGTGAACAACTCCGAGCACTAATAAGGCAAGAATGGATCGCCATCAGTCAGAATTTGGCCCAGAAGCTGATATCCAGCATGCCAGAGTGAATTGCAGAGGTTATGAAGAACAAGGGTCAACACTGTAAATATTGACTCTTTGCATATATTGAATGTTTTTGCCAAATAAAAGCCTTTAAAGCTTATGAAATCATTGTTTTCCAGTATACCATAGAAACATGTGAAAAAATAATCTACAAATACTGAGCTAACTTTGCAAAACACAAAATTTATGTCACTGCCAATACTTTTGGCCACGGCTGTAATTTCTTTCCCTCTATGGCTAAATAAATCCTGTAATCTTCTTAGTTTTTTAACCGTTCACTATTTTTCTCCTCTAAAGGCTCTGATATATTTATTAAGAAATCGAATCGTTTCGGTGGTTCAGAACATCTCGGCTGGGCAAACTTTAAGAAAAACTTCTAAACAGCTACTAAACACCTTCTTACTGTCATTGGTCCACATCATCGGTAGGTGTGACCTGGAGCGGTTTACGTTGTTCAGTCAGTCAGGATCGGTCATCATGAACACACTGCCGTGTAGAGTTATTAGTGAGCTGGTCCAAATGTACCTACATCTGTACTATCATTGGTGTTGAGACATTTTGCAAGAGCATGATATGTAATTTTTTTGTTTGTTTAATTAGTCTTTAATTAATCTACTCAAATACTCTCAAGTGCCCATTCGCACATCTGCTAAAATATATGCCTATCATCATTCTTTTGTCTGTATTCTGCCCATATACACCCATCTTTGCAGTAGTATCAGTGTCATCATAAATCACAATAACAGTGTGTGCACTGGGATGAAATTGCTTGAGTAAGAAAGATAGGACAGCGTTGACCCAAAAACGCTAATTCTCAAATTCATATGGCTTTCTTTCTTTTCCGAAACACAAATGAAGATATTTTGATGGAGATTTTATGTGAATTTATCCATACAATTCATGTCAAGTCAAGTCAAGTGGATTTTATTGTCGTTTCAACCATATACAGTTAGTACAGTACACAGCAAAATGAGACAACGTTCCTCCAGGACCATGGTGCTACATAAAAAAACAACAAAGGACCAACACAGGACCACATGAGACTACACAACGAAATAAAATACCTATATAAAATACCTATATATACCTATATAAAGTGCACGTGCAAACATGTGCAAAAAGTACGGGACAGTACAACAAATTTCTGACAATGAACAGGACAATAGACACAGTGCAGCGCCGACCAGTACTCAGTAGTGCAAAAAGATGACAGTTTCTAAAAATGTAAACATAACATACTATGAGATAGTGTTCTATGCACATAGCAGTTATTGGGGTAGCAGACAGTTATAAAGTGACAGTAATTAAAGTGCAACTCAGGACACGTGTGTGTCAAACCAGTCTCTGAGTATTGAGGAGTCTGATGGCTTGGGGGAAGAAGCTGTTACACAGTCTGGCCGTGAGGGCCCGAATGCTTCGGTACCTCTTGCCAGACGGCAGGAGGGTAAAGAGTTTGTGTGAGGGGTGTGTGGGGTCGTCCACAATGCTGGTTGCTTTGCGGATACAGTGTTTTTTGTAAATGTCTTTGATGGAGGGAAGAGAGACCCCAATGATCTTCTCAGCTGTCCTCACTATCCTCTGCAGGGCTTTGCGGTCCGAAACGGTGCAAGTCCCAAACCAGGCAGTGATGCAGCTGCTCAGGATGCTCTCAATAGTCCCTCTATAGAATGTAGTGAGGATGGGGGTTGGGAGATGTGCTGTCCTCAGCCTTCGAAGAAAGTAGAGACGCTGCTGGGCTTTCTTGGTGATAGAGCTGGTGTTGAGGGACCAGGTGAGGTTCTCCGCCAGGTGAACACCAAGGAATTTGGTGCTCTTGACGATCTCCACAGAGGAGCCGTCGATGTTCAGCAGAGTGTGTTCACCTTGTGCTCTCCTAAAGTCAACAACCATCTCTTTTGTTTTGTCGACATTCAGGGACAGGTTGTTGGCTCTACACCAGTTCGTCAGCCGCTGCACCTCCTCTCTGTATGCTGACTCGTCGTTCTTGCTGATGAGACCCACCACGGTCGTGTCATCGGCGAACTTGATGATGTGGTTCGAGCTGTGCATTGCTGCACATTCGTGAGTCAGCAGAGTGAACAGCAGTGGACTGAGCACACAGCCCTGGGGGGCCCCAGTGCTCAGTGTGGTGGTGGAGATGCTGTTCCCGATCCGGGCTGACTGAGGTCTCCCAGTCAGGAAGTCCAGGATCCAGTTGCAGAGGGAGGTGTCCAGGCCCAGCAGGTTCAGCTTTCCAATCAGGTGCTGGGGAATGATTGTGTTGAATGCTGAGCTGAAATCTATGAACAGCATTCGAACGTATGAGTCCTTATTGTCTAGGTGGGTGAGGGCCAGTTGGAGGGTTGAGGCGATGGCATCGTCCGTTGAACGGTTTGAACGATACGCAAACTGCAGTGGGTCTAGTGAGGGGGCAGCTGGGTCTTAATGTGCCTCATGACGAGCCTCTCGAAGCACTTCATGATGATGGGTGTAAGTGCGACGGGACAGTAATCGTTGAGGCAGGACACTGAAGACTTCTTTGGCATGGGGATGATGGTGGTGGCCTTGAAGCACGTTGGAACGACGGCGCTGCTCAGAGAGATGTTGAAGATGTCGGTAAGAACATATGCTAGCTGGTCTGCACATCCTCTGAGCACTCTGCCAGGAATGTTGTCTGGTCCAGCAGCCTTCCGTGGGTTGACTCTACGTAGAGTTTTCCTCACATCTGCCGTGGTAAGACAGAGCACCTGGTCGTTGGGAGGAGGGGTGGTCTTCCTCGCCATCACGTCGTTCTGCACTTCAAACCGAGCGTAGAAGTCGTTCAGCGCATCTGGAAGGGAGGCATCTTTGTCACAGGCAACTGATGTTGTCCTGTAGTTGGTGATGGCCTGGATGCCCTGCCACATGCGCCGCGTGTCACCGCTGTCCTGGAAGTGACTGTGGATTCTCTGGGCGTGTGCGCGCTTTGCCTCTCTGATTGCCTGTGACAGTTTGGCCCTAGCTGTTCTTAGGGCTGCCTTATCGCCTGCTCTGAAGGCGGAGTCTCGGGACCTCAGCAGTGTGCGCACCTCCGCAGTCATCCACGGCTTCTGGTTGGAGCGTGTGGTGATGGTCTTGGAGAAAGTGACATCATCAATGCACTTGCTGATGTAGCTGGTCACTGATGCTGTGTATTCCTCCAAATTGGTAGAATTGCCATATGTTGCAGCCTCCCTGAACATGTGCCAGTCAGTACACTCAAAACAGTCCTGAAGAGCAGAGATGGCTCCTGCTGGCCAGGTTTTCACCTGCTTCTGAAGCGGTTTTGTGCGTCTGACAAGCAGAATTAACTGTATGCTGGAATTAACATAACAGAGATGTGGTCTGAGTAGCCGAGGTGGGGGTGGGGCTCCGCCCGGTACGTGCCTGGGATGTTTGTGTAAACAAGATCAAGGGCGTTCGCCCCTCTCGTTGCAAAGTCCACATACTGATGGAATTTAGGGAGCACTGTCTTGAGATTCGCATGGTTGAAATCTCCGGCGACAATAAACAGTCCGTCAGGGTGAGCGTTCTGCAGTTCGCTCATAGCCCCATACAGTTCACAGAGTGCTTCCTTAGCGTTAGCGCTGGGGGGAATGTAAACTCCGGTTATGCAAACAGTGGTGAATTCCCGTGGTAGATAAAAGGTCTGCATCTAACAGTCACAAGCTCCAACAGCGATGAACAGTAACTAGAGACTAGCATAGAGTTCTTGCACCATTCCGTGTTGATGTAAACACACAAGCCACCACTGCGAGACTTACCGCAGAGAGCTGTATTTCTGTCGGCACGAAACGAGACGAGCCCGTCTAGCTGAATGGCGGCATCCGGAACTCTGTCGCTGAGCCATGTCTCCGTGAAAACAAAGACGCAGCAGTCTCTAAACTCACGCTGCGTAGCCTGCTGGAGTCGAATATAGTCCAGTTTATTGTCCAGGGAGCAAAGATTTGAGAGCAGGATAGACGGGAGAGCCGGCCGGCTAGGGTTTGTTTTTAGCCTAGCATGGACTCCCGCCCTCTTTCCGCGCTTCCGCTTTCTCGCACACCGCTTACGATGTCCTCTCCCCCGGCCACCGGCATCAGGCGACGCCGAGGGCTGGAGGCCTGGTCTCCGCAGCAAGCCGAGTACTCGTAGCGCCTCCTGCAGGTCATCATGCAGCTTGGTTTTTGCATGAGTCTTATATTTCAGTAGTGTCTGGCGATGGTAGACACGAACACGTTGCTCCGATGTCCATGTGTTGCAAAAGTCTGGCTTTTTTAACAAAAATAGCACCATTGTGGATCCGGAGTGGCCGCTGCGTGCTACCGCGCCGCCATCTTGGATTAACCAACCAATGTCAATGGGGTCTAAACTTTCCAGGTCTGAAAAAGGGACATACGTGATCCCTACAATTTGAGTGGTTTAATCCCCGTCTCCTGAAGATATATGATTGGGTTTGGGTGAAAACAGACCACAATATAACTCCTTTTTCACTATAATTCTTGACATCTGCAGTCTCCTTGGTATGTTTATGAGAGAAGCTCAAGTTACAGCACTATGCACATGCGTCAGTCACGAGGAAGTGTAATAAGTAGACAACAAAAATGTATACGACTTTGTTCAATGATATTGAACAAACATTATAGTGAATTCTTAAAGTCACTTGTCTATTCATGTATTGATATAAATTGCAATTTTATTGGATTATTTAATCAGCATATCATGTAATTAATTCAACTGAAATGGCAGAAATGACAGCCCTATAGTAAACTGCAAATGTGTCAGCTACCGAAGAGACTCGCTTTAGATCTTTAATTATTTAAATCTATTAAATGGAAGGATTGGTACTTGACATACAATGGATATGGATAAATGGATTTCTGGCCAGCAATCTCTGTAATATGATTAAATAAAGTGCATTAGCCTATAATAATAAATAACTGATTGGTCCTGCCTGACTAGCAATATTGAGACCACAACACGGTCATTAAAGAGCCACTGGTTGAGATCCAGAGCTCTGAAGTAAAAGAGATGCTACTAAAATCATGCACCAGCTATTTTTAGTTTATGATTTGGTTGCAATAAGAATCACACAATAAAATATTTACAGTGAAGAAGGGAAAGAGCCATTGGAGAGTGATTCTGCTGGTATTTTATCCTGAAGCTCCTCTCCACACCAACCAATCCCAACAGAGGACTGATTAGCAGTCATTACTGCAGACACCTGATGATCTGTCGATGTTTTGAACCTCTGTTTAAGATTGTGTTGCCGGATAGTTCGGTGCTGGAAGGATCAGGCGGGTCTTTGAAGCGAGGCCTCCTGCAAGGGAGACTCGCAGCTCCCCTTCAAGTTTGCAAGTAGTGAAGCAGAGAAGAGAGAAGAGCCAAAGTGTTGCTGCGTTCTGATCATTTTAACCCTTTCGGTTTGTTCACACCCTGAAGCGGCTCTAGGCCAATCAGAGGCAGCTTTTCAGATACCATGTGATCATCTCTCTGTCCCTCCTTCATGTATGTACAATGTCAGAATAATGCATTTTATGATTCTAACCACAGTTGGGCCTCATGTGATGCATGTTAGCATATGAAACATGGTTTTGTGCATTGTGAAGTGTAGAATGATGACACAGTGGAGTCTTTTGATAGTTTTATAGTTCATAATATATATGCATTGTAAAACCCAAGAAAAGTTAGTTTTGTGCCCTTGGAAAACACTAGTTTTGTTCTGGCTAAAGAGTCTCCAAAGTTCAGATCCAGTGACAGTCTGTTCAATATCTCTGTCTTGGATGAGATGTAGCATGTGATGTTCATGCTTCCACAGAAAATGTCTTGTGCTGCCTGATTAGTCTTTGTTCTAAGCGAGAAAATTGGTTTTGTTCTGAGTGGGGTTTTGGGGGAAGGTTGTTCCTTCAGTTGAGAGGGTTAAATTTGATCTTTTGTTCTGGAAGACAGCTGATAGAACGGCTTTTATGGATTCTTTTCAGGACTCTAGCTCATTTACGCCCGGATTTGGTAGACTTTTGGGAGTCTTTAATTTATTATGTTGCATAAGGCTGCAACATAATAAAATGTGAAAGGGGTCTGAATACTTTCTGAACGCACTGTATTTATATTATAAACTACATTATAAAAAGTCAATATTAATGAATGCAGACATTATATGATTGAAAAAAAGCATTTAAAGAACAAATTCCATTTATTAATATCAGCTAACAGCAGTGTCATTTTGAAATTACCAGATGGCTTCAAAAGTCTCCAAATATCTGTAAGACCAAGTTTTTACACATCCTGTGAAGCACACTTTCACACTATTGCTTCACTATGATCATCAAAAGATTAAAGTTTCCTCCCAATATTATATCACGAGGAGTGCCAGCAGCATGTAACATCCCTTCAAGATTTATAAAAAAGCCCTGATCATCAACGTTAGGTGCGTAAATATTAGCCAAAATAAGACTTTGCCCCTGAATTTCTGCTAAAACAATAATGACTTTTAATCTGTTTGAGACTTTTGAATAGTAGATGCTTGCTTATCAGAGTAATAACTCCCCTGCTCTTACTTGAGCCAGCACTGAAGAAAACATGCCTGCCCAATATCATCCCAAAATGTTCAGCTTCCTGTGGGGAAGTGTCCTGAAGAAATATTATATCATATTTCTTACATTTATGAAGAGAAATAACCTTACATTTACATTTATGCATTTGGCAGACGCTTTTATCTAGCAGAACAGTTACGGACCAGAGTGTATCGAATCTCACCAGTTTATATCATTATAAGTGTTTCAACTACCAAAGTGCGCAGAGCTTGCTATTCATACGTCCAAACCTTGCATGATGTCACGTGACCTTCAGAAAATGATTTCTTTCATGAAAGATGTGAGCAGCTCTATCACAACAATTCAATTCAATGTTATTTGTACGGCACTTTTCACAATAAATATTGTTTCAATGTAACAATATGTATTAGCGTTAAACAACAACAGTATTTATGAACACAAAGTGAAGTGTTTGACACTCAGACCTTATACATTTATTATTTAAACCAATACCTTAGTAAAGAATCCATCGCAAAAACACACACACACACACACACACACACACACACACACACACACACACACACTGGATGTGGATATTAAATATTAAAATTCTCATTAAGCTGGTGATTAGAAGAGAGGAGATAATGGCATGAGAAAGGAAGGAAAGAAGAGAAAAAAGACGAAACAGAGGAAGGAAGAAAGAGAGAACAAAACAAAGAAAGAAAAGAAGGAAGGAATAAAGAAAAAAGGAAGAAATTATAAACAAAAAAGAAAGAAAAAATAAATGGAGAAAGAAAGGAAGACAGGAAGAAAAAAGAGAGAGAGAGAGAGTGAAAGAAAGAAAGAAAAGAATGAAAGAGAAAGGAAGGAAGAACGGAAAAACAGACCCTCATAAACATGCAAGCACAATCTAATAAACCTCTTTCAACAATCTGATAGCTGTAAGAGATATGTCCATTTACTGCCTTTATTTGACATCATCCGTGGTCGTTTTCATCACCCGTCGGGTCCACGGTCATTTCAAATGTTAAGAAAATAGTAATGAAAAACAAAATTATGACAAAAATAAAATCATCTTTTGAAACACACCGTTTAACCCTTATTAGTCCCATATTAGTGAGTATCACTATATAAGATCAGTCTATTAGCTAACTGTATGTGTGTGTGTGTGTGTGTGTGTAAAGGTCAGTGTTTTTACCTGCTGTGCTACAATGATGTAGGGGTCCAGTGTGAGGTTATTAGCTCTGATCTACTCTGACGGACACTAAAAGGTTCTCCTTCTCCTGGTGTCTGCACTGTAAAACACCAGTTACAGCCTGGTGGGAGATACACACATACACATTGACACAAACTGACTCTGCCTTTCTCCTGTACTCAATACTATATTGAATCTACTTGAAAATATTTATTCATTTTATATGAAACCCTAATGTATGGACAGACAGACAGATAGATATAGACAGATAGACAGACAGACAGACAGATAGATAGATAGATAGATAGACTGACAGATAGACAGACAGATAGATAAACAGACAGACAGATAGATAGATATACAGACAGACAGACAGATAGATAGATAGACTGACGGATAGACAGACAGACAGATAGACAGACAGACAGATAGATAGACTGACAGATAGACACACAGACAGATAGATAGACAGATCGATTGATAGACTGACGGATAGACAGACAGACAGACAGACAGACAGACAGATAGATCGATTGATAGACTGACGGATAGACAGACAGACAGACAGACAGATAGATAGATCGATTGATAGACTGACGGATAGACAGACAGACACACAGATAGATAGACTGACAGATAGACACACAGACAGACAGACAGACAGACAGATAGATAGATAGATCGATTGATAGACTGGCGGATAGACAGACAGACACACAGCCAGATAGACTGACGGATAGACAGACAGACACACAGCCAGATAGACTGGCGGATAGACAGACAGACACACAGCCAGATAGACTGACGGATAGACAGACAGACACACAGACAGATAGATAGTGTCACACTAATATTTTGTGCACCTCATGTTTAATTTTGATTGAAATTGCCTTCATGTTTAATAATCGACAGTTTTTGCAAAATAAATGTTAAAGTCAACGTTATCTATATTTGATTTATTTTTACATTGTAATCACTTCAGATATATTGTATTTTTTAGATTTAATTTGACATTTTAATAAAGAAAATATCTTATTTTACTCACATCCACAAGTTCTGTCAACTATGTTTCTAAACAAACACCCCCTGCAACTAAAACATGGTGTATCCCAAAACCATGTGACCAACATCATGTGATGTCATTCTCGTGAGCTTGGGTATTTTACTGAGAGTCTTTTCTGTTGTGTTGTTTTCTCTTTTTTGCACCACTGTCATATTTTCGGCCATTCTCGTGTGACGTGATGCTAAGAGGACGTAACTGTTAATATTGGTTATATCATCCATACAATCGCGACCCCGCTGTGTGACGTAGGCCTACAGATAATTACCTGGTCGGAGCCCCCTCAGTAAAATACCCAAGCTCTCGAGTTTCTTTAAAAAACATTCAGAAGAGTTTGACGTTGTTGATAGCGCTGATACAAACAACAACAAAACGAATCAACTGCATCTACAACAGCCGCGGTGCTTTCAAGAGCCAGCGATCCTTCCTCGGCCTCGCCCAATTTAGGTAGGCCTACGTGCCCCCCTTCGCCTACTTTTGAATCGATGCTTCAACTGAAGCTGGCCAACAACAACGTCAACCGCTATAGAAGAACATACTTCTGCAGCCGATGTTGCCCATTGGGTTAGCGCTGCACTGGCATTGTCGAGCTGATTGACAGGCGATGTCTGTACCTAAAAGGTGATTGGCTCTTGTACCTGTAGGGTGGGACTTCCTTTCTACATCCGTTGACCGTAGGCTGCCGTTGGCCGTTCCAATTTCTCCCATTCGTTTGAATAGAAGTGGCCCATCTCCGCTAATAATCTCTGGTATAACTTTTAGCGCCACATAGTGGATATTTCACCTCGGAACCGCTGTTGAACATCGTTTTGCAGAAATGTCCCACGGTCTTGTAATTTTCATGAGACCAGGTTGGCAAATATCATCATATTTCTTTGCTTATTGGTGAGATTTTTACATCTTATATTTAATAATTTTCTGAATTAGTGGATGCAACAAATATAATAACTTATTGTAGGTGTAGGTGAGGTTATGGGTAAATATATTGAGATCTTCCATTTTCTTCATGACTTTCGAGAGTTTCAAGGATTAGACGAAATTGTGTTTACAAAACTTTATTGATACAAATCTTACAACACTGTGTTTTTTACATTTCTAATGATGACCGTGTGCGGTTCCCATGTGCTATTGTACTAATGATTCACACAAGACAGAGATTCATTCATCTTAAGATTTATCGTAAGGCTTTGGGCACTGTAAGTCTATACACACACACAAAATTAATTTGATGTCGTGAACGCTTTACAGCTTGAACACACTACGTAAAGTGATGCTAAATCAAATGACAGAACATGGTGCAGGGTGTCAAATTAAAATAAGGAAGGGCCAGGTGACATTAAGCAAATGCTGTGTGATACGAATGATCCAACGAAATAGGAGAGGTGTGAGCAGGTGACTGCAGCATTGAAGGGCCACTAACGTGCCATCTGAAATTGGTGGCCATTTTAAAGACGAAGCAAAGGCACCCAAGCCGAAAGCTGCCCTCCTGCGTCACAAAGCCTGCAGGAGAATGCAGAACACAGATTGATTTCACATGCTTTCCCTTTTACACACACACACACACACACACACACACACACACACACACACACACACACACACACACACACACACACGTCACTGACGAGCCTAAACACATGTACCTTTATCGAAAACGGTACCTTTGTATGTTATGCAAGTTGGGGGCTTGTTTTTAGAAGTTTATTGGTTTATTTCTTTTCAAATAGATTTCTCTTAAAGGAATAGTTCTATCCAGAATGAAAATTGTGATCATTTACTCACCTTCATGTTGTTCCAAGCCACAGGTAGACCGATATATTGGTTTTAGCAATTAATTGGTGCAGATAGTTGGTTTTTTGAACTATCGGTTAATGGCAAAAAATCGATGCCGATAATTTTTTTTGTCATTTTCAAATAAGTCAGTAGTTAAAATAAGTGTTTCTGGGCTTGTTTATACTTAAAAGGTCCCACATTATACACCAATTTATTCATTTTTTTTTCTGGTTGTTATCTAAAATTGCATCTGGGATTTTATTCATTTTAGACTCTTTATCTTTGTCCACCATAGGAAAGAAAGATTATTTTAAGATTATTTTATTATTACATTACATTTTATAAATCGATTGGCCAATTAATCAGTTATTGGCTTATCCCACCATCTTATCGTATCGGCAGGGCTGGACTGGAAATCTGGCCGATCAGGGGAGGACTGGCCATTGGGCGAATCGAGGGGTCCGGTGTGTTGGCCACGAAATGGCCCGAATCGGCCGCGATAAGCTAAAATGAGCCTCTGCGTTATGTAGAACGGACACAAAACGGTGCCGCGATGCAGAAAAGGATAGCGAAAAAACTCAACCCAAACCCCCCCCCACCGCAACAACTTTTGGGCCAGTTGCTATGTAAAATCCCACGCCAATTTCTCTTCCCAGTCCAGCCCTGGGTCTCGGCAAAATCCACTATCGGTCGACCTCTATTCCAAACCTGTGTGGCTTTATTTTTTGCCATGGAAGAAAGGTTTGGAACAATCTGAGAGTGGATAAATACTGACCAAATTTTTATGTTTGGGTGAACTATCCCTTTAGATCATCCCCCAAAATACTCCTCCCCTTCTGATCAACAATCAACCCCCAAAAACATAAATTCCCTGGCCGAAAATGTGCCTCTCCTTAAAGAATTCCAGATTTCTTTGTCTTGCATACTGTACATGAAGAACACATTGTAGCAGCAGGTGTATTATAGATCAGAATGCCCCTGTCACACAACTCCCAGCTGTGAAGTCGTTATTATGGATACTAATGGATGGTTTAGTGTGAGAACTTAAATCTATGGTCCCTATAATGGGAGAAATGTCGACAATTGTTTAAACAAAACAAGAAAATAGAAACAATTTAAAAAATGGAATCTTCAATTCTTTTTTGGAATTTTCAGAAGGGAAAAGTTGCATGCTCAGTCAACAGAAAGAAGGTTCTGTGCAGAATTTGAGGATGTAGATCTTATGCAAGTTTAAAGTGAAAGGTTTGAGGTTTTCAGAGGTTTGTGAAAGACAGGAAAAAGTATGGAACGGCTTGTGAGATTTCAGCCATTGATGACAGTGAGGAAAACTTCACGGGTGTAAAGACAGCACGGAAGCGCAAGAGACGCTCCACGGAAAAGGACTACTGTACCGAGCCTTGGAAACTCACCGGGAATTCAGGAGGGAACTGTCTCAGCCAGTCCAACAAAAATGCCTCAATCTCATCCCCATCCGGGTGCACACCAAAGTCTATGTCTTGTAGAAATTGGTGCAAATCTAAGTCTTCAGGGCTGTTGTAAATAAAAACACTACACTCTTAATTTCCTGTGCGAAAAAAATGAAGGTAACATTCAATGCAGTGATTGTCTTTGAGACTATTTATTTATTCATATTCAGACTGGTGCATTTAAAGACAAGGTAATGAAGCATACGCTACCGGGTGCAATCACTTTCTTTATTTAAATAAATAAACAAACAAACAAATAAATAAATACTATATTTTAGTCAAACTAAACGGTTGGTCCACAAGGTAGAATGTTGCTCAGGTGCTTCAGTACAAAAGAAAAACAATAGTATTATCAAAATATTACTTTAATGTCTTCATACATAAATACATGTTTAAAGGACACAGGCGCGATCAGCTCGTCATCTTGGTCTGGCTTACTTTTGTTCCAAGAGCTGTACATACAAGGTAGTTTGAGGGACATGTATTTGAAAAGCGCTACAAATAGGCGAGCCGCCGTCCTTTGCTTCTATATCTCTGTCTATACCTTTTGCCAAGGACCGCGGCCAGGTACTTCTTTACAGCCATTTGCTTCCGGTAGCGACTGTAGCTGTCCGTGAATACTCCATCCGAGTGACGCTTTGAAAGCGGCTCGTTGTCGTCCTCTATTGTGTTCCCTCCTCTGTGTGAGAGAAAACAAAAACGACAAAGCATCGGTTATTAGAAGTTAGCATCACTAAACACCAAAAAACCAACAACCACTATGTGTGAAAATATTATTCTTTTATTAATTGCACCAGATAGTACATAAAGTATTTGTACTGGAAGTGCGAATTAGTGGCCGTTCACATCGGACTCATTTTTGCGCCCATTTGCGCAATTTAAAATTGTTAGTTTAGACCAGGGCTGGCCTGTTAATCTGGCATACCGTGCATTTTCTCGGTGGGCCGACGCACTTTGGGGCCGATCAGGGGTGGACAGGCCATCGGGAGGACCGAGTGGGCCAGTGGGTTGGCCGTGAAATGTGCCGAATGGGCTGCGATAGGCTCAAATGAGCCACCGCGTTATGCAGAACGGACCCACCCCACCCCGCTCAGTTGCAATGTAAAAAGCCCTGGTCTAGACCTTATGCGCAGTGGCACCATATTAATTTTTGACGGGAATAGTGAGGGATAGATAGACTTACCAATGACATGCACTGTATAACACTCTCACAGTGAAGTCGTGAGGATTCGTACAACTTTCCTAAATGTAACTAATTCGTATGATATCGTACGACTGCAATCAACTTTCACTACAGCCAATTACATCAATGCTGGACATCGTTTTACATCTCATATGGGACAATTATTTGCTAAAGCATGTCCTTGACACATCCCACGCGGACTTCCACATTACTCATCCGGGCATTTGCACGTCATGAAATTGTACGAATTCATATGAACGAAATCATACGAAATAGTCAACTCATAAACGATGCACAAATTGCCATGAGATCGGGTTGGTATAAAGCTATCAACCAGCTCCTACTTCACATATAATTTTCCACAACTCATGTTTTCTGGAGTTTTTTGTCTACTGACATTTCTCGGGGATTTGTCAACGGAACGATCCAGAAACATTTACATTTATGCATTTGGCAGACACTTTTATCCAAAGCGACTTACAGTGCACTTATTACAGGGACAATCCCCCCGGAGCAACCTGGAGTTAAGTGCCTTACTCAAGGACACAATGTTGGTGGCTGTGGGGATCGAACCAGCAACCTTCTGATTCACAGTTATGTGCTTTAGCTCACTACACCACCACCACTTAAAACAATTGTACAACCCATTGAAGCAACTGTACGTCTATCCCTCAACCTCGTCATCATTTGCGTCAAAAATCAAAGATGCTGCTAATTTTCATCATGTGAAGTATGTCAAGTTTAAAACGCTTTAACTAAAAAAAAAATGTTCAGGTCACCATTGCTATTGCGTTCTGTTTAATTCAACTGCGCTCTGTTTGCTGTTTCTGAATTACATAACGGCTCACTCATTCTCGCCCACGTCTTTTTAAAGCGAGCCAAAGAATTTCGAGAGGTGTCTCGAGCAAGCCAAACTGACATTTGCCGTTATGGCCGTTTTCCCAAACGGTATCTGTGCGTGCTCGTGAAGGGGATGCCACTCTAGGGGTCGTTCCACTCTAGGGGTCCCCCCCACCACCCCACCCCCAGAAGGTGCTATTTATAAAAGGCGGATATGTTGTAGAACAGTCTGGTTGCTGAGAAAAGTTGAGAGAGAATAGAGAATAAAATGGCATTACCCCACACGTTTTGCCATCAGTGCATGCAGGTATTTCCGTGCTGATAACTGCCCGAGCGCTTTCCTGTAGGCTTTATTAAACATCCCATCAGCGTGTCTTTCCATTCTGGGGTGACAAAATGCCAAACAGATTCAACAACAACATATCAATCGTGGTCCAAAACTGAGGTCAACATCAGCAAATAAAACACAATCACACCAGTGAATAAAGTCCCATTTTGGGAGTGACTGGGGAAAGCATGAGAGAAAATGAGAATGAATCACCTTTTCGATGGAGGATAAAACAAAGTGTATTCGTCGTCGTCAGAAGGAGAACTTCGAATAGTGATCTGGTCACTGTTAATGGTTAGATCCGTTAATGAGTTGCCCTCCTCGTCCATTCCCACTGTCTCCATTCTGTAACAAGACATGAAGTCTGAATTAACTAGTGACTCTACAAAGCAAAGCATGTTGAGAAATGCAAAATAATTAGTCTTGAAAGTGCAATTCCAAACATTGAAGACACTTAACACGCAAAAATATGTGGAATATTTATGTGCAAATGTGTTCAAAAAGACAAAAGTTACATCCTTAAAAACACTAAACGTGTAGTATCGTGACTCGACAACTTTATTTGTTATAAACGCTGATATTATTATATGTAGATTGCTAACTTGATATTATCCATGACGTGTGACAAAATGTTCTACAGTTATTTCAGAAACAAAAGAAAAAGAACGTTCTTTCGGATTAAACCAAAAAAGCGCGCGAATACATGTTTATATTTGAATTCGTACGATATCGTTCGAATCAACGCGCGAAAAGAACGTCACGTAAAGACTAAAGGAAAAAAAAGACATCTTGCGTAAATTTGTTCGGAATAATTGCTCTTGATTTATTTTGATGAGCCTGTATCAGCCAAAATCCACTTTTACCGACCATCCACATGCAACGGTAAACAACGGGATGCGCGGACGTCCCGGTTCCGTACCTGAGAGGCGAACATACGCTGCAGTGCACGAGGAGCCCGTAGATGAAGAAAGCAAGCGTCGTTTTGCTGCTGGTCATCATTCTGTAAGAGAGAGAGAGAGAGAGAGAGAGAGATAAGCACAAAGAGAGCTCTTAATAACTTTGATCCTCGCTTTATTTATGAAAATTGAAGAAATATTCCAACCCCGACAATTGAATTGTCCTTTCATACTACTGTAAAAGCAGCAGCAGGTGTCTCTGAGACAACCGGAATTAATAACTACTCCCAGAAATAATTTTGAATGTCTAAAAAGTCTAAAAAAAAAAAAAAATAGTCTCTTCGGAGAGTTCAGAGCGCATCACATACCTCCGGCGGCGCACGAATGCTGTCCGGTGGAGATGCGACCACAAGAACGAGGTTCAGTTCTAATCTCTCTCTCTCTCTCTCTCTCTCTCTCTCTCTCTCTCTCTCTCTCTCTCTCTCTCTCTCTCTCTCTCTGCTATTTAAACTTCAACGCGTCGTTTTGTTTTCCCTCAGCTGCCCTTAATGGGGATAGAAAACGTGTGATCATTTGTCTCCATCTCTCAGTAGCACGAGTTTTAATCTTCCAGCCTTTTGTTTTTAACTCCCCTCATTAGGGGTCATGCCGACGTCATCGGCCCTCACTATGGAGAGATCGCTGTACTTTATCCTCCCTCAAGTCATAAAGATAATTTTAGGGGGCTAAAAATACAATAACAAGATAAATCTCAAGGTGAATACAAATATTTGTATGTCTTGGACATTCCCCACATCATGCAATGCTCAGTGATTTGTTAGTTAAGTGCTTCATTGTCCTCACTTGCACACTGTAAGCTTTTGGTGGTCCTTAATTAACATTTTCATTTGCGACATGTTCTGAGCCAGTGCATAAGATTAATCACAGGTGAAAAGAGGTGTGTGGTTTAAGCACTGCGCGCGTGTCGTTGCAGACTTTCAAAGTTTTGAATGAGTTTATGCATTCTCAATGCGCGCGTGCACACTTGAAGGAATGAATCATCCTGGCGCGCGCTTTGACGTTATGTGACGAACCGTGTGTTCCGAAAGTCCACGGGGGGGAAAAGTTCTGGATGAGTCGGAAAATGACGCACTAAACTAATTGCGTAAACAGTTTTATGAGGTGGCACGCGCCATCAAGCGTTTAAGAGAGGAAAGCACGAATGATAATAATGCTAACGTGCTTTATTATTATTATTATTATTATTATTATTATTATTAATAGTATTATTATGAAAACAGGGGCTCCTGATGACTGTATTCAAACAATAAAATGGACAGTGTCCTACATCTCAATAACTAGAGCTAATGTTTGGGGTCAAAAGGAGTTCTGGATGTTGTAGTTATGTTTTATTCCATCCTCAGAACTAAAGGTGCAATATAACTGTGTCAACAAGTAACACAATAAACCCCCACTGCTCTACAGTTAGACAAGGGGCAGTTATGAGGACAATTTTAGCCAAACGTTGAGCTTCTGAGGACAGAGGTGGGGTAAAATGGGGCTAAAGGTCCATTGGGGTAAAATGCACTTTTGATTTTAGTTTCTCCCAAAACACTAAATAGCAACAAAAACTACCATAAACACCTGTTTGACTCTATTAATGAAGTTTTAAAATGCAAATGTTTGTAGCTAAAGAACATTTCTGAAATCAACACATTTATTTTGAGACAAAGTATTTATTTTTATTTTTCTGAATGTGTTACTCCAAAAAAAAAAAAGCATCTTTCCTGTCTCAAAATATTTTCATAAGTTGATAAATTGTGGCTTGCAAATTTTGGGCTTATATCTATACTATGGACTAGCATAAATTGGGCTAAAATGCACCCAAAAAAAATTATAAATAAATAATAATAATATTTAAAATGATATATCATTAAATATATATATATATATATTAAAAAAATTGCTCAATCAATATTCAATACTAAGATTTTTCTTCTTCTTTTAAATCTTTATAGACTTTGCAAAAAAATAAATAAAATAAAAAGCAATTTGTTGTAAGTGTGCGGTTATTGTTATAGTTTTTAGATAAATGTCAGGTTGGGGCAAGTTTAAATGTTGTAATTTTATACAATTTATTAATTACAACATCTGTTAGCCAAAACCTTTTAATACGTAAAAAAAAAAAAGAAAAACATAATTGTTAAAATCAATAATGGTGGAAATGTTCCATTTTTGTAGTCAATACATGAAGGTGTGTTGGGGCCGATCAGGGGCGGAGAGGCCATCGGGAGAACCGAGTGATAAGCTCAAATGGGCCGCCGCGTTATGCAGAACGGCCCCACCCCTCACACACGAGTCGATGACGTGACACTCATTTATTTTTTTATAAATAACGCGGCGGCTCAATATTTAGAATTTTCTCCCAAAATACCAAATAGTAAAAAAACTACCACCGGATTCTCCTAAACACCTGTCTGAGCTGCAGAAAATGTTTTAAATGTACTGCCGAAATTTTTTTTTTGAGACAAATATTTCTTTTTCATTTTCATGCATCTTCCTGTCTCAAAAGTATTTTCTGAAGTTGACAAATTGATTAAACTACAATTTATAAAAACAAATATATATATATATAAACACAATATTAAAAATTTCAGTTCAATGTCATTTCAAAACATGATTTCAATTACTGTGTTAAAAAAATATTTTTTTTTAAATTAAATTGTAAAAGTAAAAAATGTCACGTGGTGCAACCGTCCTGAGAGGGTAAAAAAAAAAAATCTAATTCTCATTAAAAGCTGAATGTTGGCATGTGTTGTGCTGAATAATCGTTAGTATTATTTCTTTTAAAATAAGCAGTTTATCATCCATTTATTCAAAATAT
The DNA here is from genome assembly GCF_025860055.1 of Xyrauchen texanus. Lineage (NCBI taxonomy): Eukaryota > Metazoa > Chordata > Actinopteri > Cypriniformes > Catostomidae > Xyrauchen > Xyrauchen texanus. Next base: position 4,692,692 of record NC_068277.1, on the reverse strand, counting down.
GATTCATTTTTGAAAGTCACGATGTGTTTATGACGAATTTTAGATGAACATTTAAACAACAATTTTGTTGTCATTTGACAAAAATCATAAAACAGAAGATCTCTTTAGACCCACAAGACGGTGAGAAAAGTTTTAAAAACAAATAATTATTTTGTCATAAAAAAAAATCAATATTTGTATGTTTCAATGAAAAGGCACATTTGGTTTTGATCTTTTGGTGTAACCTTTAGAAAACATCTTGATATTCTTGACTTCAAAATTCATGATATTTCACCTTGAAACATGTTTAAAAGTTGCAACACTATTTGAAAACCTTTTACTTGATGTTTCACCGCACGACATTTTTAAAGTCCTTAAATAAACTTTATGTTTTTAGAAACATCATGAACTCAAAGATTACACGTCGACGAACTTGACACGTGTTTTAAACTGGATTTGTAAAAATATTTCTAATTTTTATCTCCTCGGACATCTTCATTTGTCAATAACCCACTTTATATGTGTCTGTTCTGAAAT
>NC_068277.1:4672176-4689676 GCF_025860055.1 Xyrauchen texanus | reverse complement strand
CACTCACACACACGCACTCACTCACACACACACATACACCTTCACACACACACACTCACACACACACATACACCTTCACACACACACACTCACACACACAGCAGTATTAATTAAGAGTTGACTGGTTCTGAGTCAGGCTGCGTTACTGTCATAAACTCTCCACTTTTGTCTTGTGCAATAATCTGTGTTTGCATTTTGAGCAACGGCTCATGTGAACACATGTTTCTGTTTGCAGTGTCCAGATTAGTACAGTGTGTGTGTCTGTACCTCTTTATGAGGTAAATATGACATTTATTTCATCCTTGGGATGGGCGATTGTGGATACTGTGTAAACTGAGCAACGAGTGATGAATATTATTGTTCTATTTGAGAGGATATTTGACATGATCTTTAAACGCACAGAGACCTTTTCATACTCCACAAAGCACTCTTCTAAAGGTGTTCAATGGTGCTTTTCAGTACTCTTTACTTTTCAAGGACAGTTTTGGGGTGTCGGGTTCTTAGGTTGCTTTATGGTTCTTTGTATTCATAGATGGATTTCTAAAGACCTGATGAATCAAAAGGTCTTTGAGGAACTTAAAAGGGTTTTCCAATGACATCTGGCTGATTCCAAAAAGGTTTACTTGCAGCATTGCTATGTAGAAGAACCATTTTTGGTGACCTTTTGAGCTCAAAAATGACCGGCCCACTAAGATTGTTAATAAATCTCACATATTGGGGTCTGGGTATCTCAGTGAGTATTGACGCTGACTTCCACATCTGGAGTCGTGAGTTGGAATCCAGGGTGTGCTGAGTGACTCCAGCCAGGTCTCCAAAGCAACCAAATTGTCCCGGTTGCTAGGGAGAGTAGAGTCACATGGGGTAACCTCCTCGTGGTCACGATTAGGGGTTCTCGCTCTCAATGGGGCGTGTGGTGAGTTGTGTGTGGATTGAACAGGGTAGAACAGGAGCCGGATGGGAGTGAGGTTTAGGGGGGTGGGTGTAACGGGAGTCAGCTGGTAGATAGTTGTGCAGTGTGTATAAACCTCACTCTCCTGACCTCAAGAGGTGCATTAGCAACTGATGCTAGAGGTTGTAGCCTTTAGCCTCCTTGTTAGCGCACCCGCCTCCCATGCCGGTTCGAGTCCCGTACGGAGCGGGTAGAACAGGAGCGTCACACTAGCACTGTGTATATGTTTCCCAGGATGAGGCCATGGCCTTATCCTCATGTTCTGGAGTTGCTTTTGGTAGAGTTTAAAGGGTCGAGGAATGAAGCGAAGCGGGGATTCTTTGATTAAATGCAATGGCCTTTTATCGTTGTCGTGAACTGACATTGTCATATGCAATATAGCTGATAGATGACATGAAAGTGACTTGAGCGTGAAATGAACACGGCAGATTTCTTGTGTGACAAATCGCATGCTGTGTTCCTCATTTGTAAGTGGCTTTGGAGAAAAGCGCCTGCTACATGACTACATTTAAAAATGTAAATGTAAACATTGTTTGAAATGACCTCATTGTAATGAAACAAGCAGGGCGTACATGAAGGAAAAGTGACACTGAAATATACAGCAAATGTTTTTGCATTGACATTGATCTCTCTCTGTTTGTGTTATTACGCCCTCTAGAGATAAGATGCAGTAAAGGCAGTAGAGGAGACTCCCTTTCCAAATATATGTTTCAAAGGTATGGCCGCAAGATGTGAAATATATGTGTTAAAATTATTTTAGTGTGACAAAATCACTTACTAGCCTATTCTGTGTACAGCCAATTGTACAACTTTGTTGCCATGACAACATAACACTGTAAACCCCAAAACAACTGTACAGCTCAAATAATACACAAGTTTTAACAGAAGAATTAATGTAAGTGCTTTTATGAAATTACAATTATAAAGTTTCAATTTCTGCCTTTAAACCCTCCAGAATTGGCCCCAATTGACAAATAAATCAGAGAAAACCTCAATAAAGGTGGACTGTCACATGACTAACGCTACAAGCCTGCTTAAGGGTTAACCACTTAAAGGGACAGTTCACCCAAAAATGTAATTCATCATTTTCTCACACTCATGTCATCCCAAATGTGTAAGACTTTATTCTGCTGAACACAAATGAAGATATTTAGAAGAATACTTCAGCTCTGTAGGTCCTTTTCAGTGCAAGTGAATGGTGACCAAAACTTTGAAGCTCCAAAAAACAGATAAAGGCAGCATAAAAGTAATCCATACGACTCCAGTGGTTTAATCCATGTCTTCAGAAGCTATATGATAGGTGTGGGTGAGAAACAGATCAATATTTAAGTCCTTTTCCACTATAAATCTCCACTTTCACTTTCACATTCTTCTACTTTTGCTTTTGGTGATTCGCATTCTTTGTGCATACCGCCACCTACTGGGCAGGGAGGAGAATTTAAAGTAAGAAATTACTTTATTCTTCTAAAAATAATTCTTTAAAAACAATTGTGTTTATTGTATTTCCGCCACACAAACAAATATTCTGCATACAAGTGATGCACTAACCTTTGAAAAAAAAAAAAAAAGACGCCATTTCCAATCAAGCTTTAATTGTCAGAAATTATACAAAAAGTGTGAAAATATTATTTCATTGTGTGCATTTAGGATACGTAAAATGTCAAAATAATCCTAAATTCATGATCGCTAATGCATTAATTAATGATGAATTACACATAACTGTGAAGTGTTTTAAAAGCTTTTTAAACTCTTCAAATGTTTCTGTTGAGGTCACTCAGGAAGTTGTGAGGTCTAAACAGCCATTTGCATTTTGATTGTCGGATGAGGGTCATAGTCGCATATCTCAAAATCCTCTGAACAGAAATCATCAATATTTTCGACTCCACGTCGGATCTTGAGTTTGGGGAAGGGCCGTGGCTCTCGCTGAAGCTGCAGGGAACAACGTTAAACCAATGATGTGCAAATCAAACGTACACATGCAGATGAATATGAACTGATGCAACACACACCTGCTCTTTCAAAGGCTCGATGTGATTTACGTAGATGTGGGCGTCGCCTAATGTGTGCACAAAATCTCCAGGCTGGAAGAAAAAGAATTCATCAGTTTTAGTTGAGTGCAGGGCTGGACTTTTACATGGCAACTGGCCCAAAACATGTCGAGAGGGGGTGATGGTGATCCGAAAGTTGTTGAGCCGGTGGGGGTTGGGTGAGCCGGTTGGGGGGGTTCGCTGTCCTTTTGCTGCATATCGCGGCACCATTTTGTGGTCCGTTCTGCATAACGTGGCGGCTCATTTGAGCTTATCACGGCCAATTCGGCACATTTTGCGGCCTTACCCACTGGGCAAGCTCGGTTCTACCGATGCCCAGTCCGCCCCTGATCGGCCCCAAAGTGTGTCGGCCCACCGAGAAAATGCCCGGTATGCCACATTACCAGTCCAGCCCTGCTTGAGTGGGACAGTCCATAAACCATCGAGGACAGTGTAGATTTCACAAACTTCCCAAAAACTTCCAAATGGTTGGTTATTTTTAATGTACATCACTAAAGCCATACATTCATGAGGTCGACCGATAGTGGATTTTGTGGTGCTTGAATGTTCAGGGTGAATGTATAGTTTGTCGTTTAAAAATATTTGCATTGAAATATAAAAGGCTGCACAATAAAAGCGGTCTTAAAGACCTTTGCGCCCCTTTGTATGTACAAGATGTTTTCTAGCCTGTCAGCGTGTGTTCACCTTCAGTCCAGTGATGTGGGCAATCATATAGGTCAGGAGGGCATAGCTGGCAATGTTGAAGGGCACACCCAGACCCATGTCTCCAGAGCGCTGGTACAGCTGGCATGACAACTCACCCTCTGATACGTAAAACTGGCATAATGCATGGCAGGGTGGCAATGCCATCAGAGGGAGATCTGAGGAAAACATGGTTTTAATGAATACAATTCATTCACTCATTATGCATACATCTATGTTTGTGCATGTTGTGTTAGTGGAGTGCTGAACCTTTCGGGTTCCAGGCACACATGATGATCCTCCGGTCTTCTGGGTTTGACTTGATGGTGTCAATCACTTTCTGTAACTGGTCAACACCTTGCCCAGAGTAATCTGTATGGATTGAATTATTACACACACACTTGTCGAGCGATAGGTTCAGTATTAATATTGCAGCTTTGGGGAACATACAGCACACAACAGAGGCTATGTTAAACAGTTAGATGAAGTATAACATGTTACACGGCTGCCCCGATGTCAAATACCAGAATTACCAGTGTGCATGTCTTTGTACTCGGCTCCAAAGTGTCTCCATTGGAAACCATAAACTGGCCCCAGATCTCCTTCCTCTCGATCCGTGAAGCCATTCTTGTCCAGAAATTCCCTGGAGCCGTTAGCGTCCCAGATTCTCACACCCTTCTCAGACAGATCTTTGGCATTCATTGAACCCTAAAGTCAATAAAACTATGGATTAATGAAAATGATGAAAAATGAAACAAACTAAATAAATGTGTGAGACACTTTGTACCTTGATAAACCACAGCAGCTCCTCCAGTATGCCTTTCCAGAAAACCCTTTTGGTTGTGAGCAATGGAAACTGATCTGTGATCCCAATGATAGTGTTCAATATTTGAATATAAGGCGCAGGCACTTCCTTTGAGAACATTAAGATTGGTGCCAAAAGGAATCAAATTTGATGCCAATTTGAGCCTTGATTGTGCATAAATTGTTAAAAAGTTTTTTTTTTTTGCATTATGACAAGTTTATTGGGAAAGATTCTCATAACTGCAATTATTGGTCAGACTATATAATCGCAGAGGCCGATAAATCAGATGATATTTTGTATTTTTTAAATATTGGCATCGGCTAATAAATTTCCCTTTTTGGGCGATTAGTTTACATTTAGATTTTTTGCATTATTAATTTTGCATTATGACATGATTTTATTGGTAAAGCTTCTCGTTACGGCAATTAGTGGTCGACCGATACATCTCAGAAACCGATATATCAGGCAATATTTTGTTTTTTTCAATATCGGCGATACATTTTTCCATTTGGCCGATTAGTTAAAGATTCTCGTTACTGCTAGTGGTCAAGGTATATATCGCAGAGGCCGATAAATCAGCCGATATTCTGTGTTTTTTTTTAATTATCGGCCGAAAATGTTTCATATTCGGCCAATAAATAAACATTAAAGATTTATTTTTTTCACAATTATGATACGAGTTTATTCAAATTAGCATTAATACAATATTATCCTGTACAAACAATTTTTTTTTCTTTTCTTATCAAAGCATAAAAGCAGTACAGCAAATACGGCAATCGTAATAATAATAATAATATAGCATTATTTTCTCAAATTACAGTAATAAGAAGGGGAATTAATTATGAAAAAGACTGGAAAATTATCTTTTTTATGTAAAAATATTTAATAAACATTTTAATAATAATAATTTAAGAGACAAGACTCAAAAGGAGCTGATTAGAAAATATACATTCAGCATACACATTTATGCTGTTATAACATTTTAGTCATTTCCACAGCTTTACCATAGCGGAAAATCACAATTTTAAAACCCTCCGATATTTTCAGGTATTCTGTAACTCTGTAATTCTAATTTCCATTTGCACCCTATATTATACATGTGGTGAACGCCCCTCACCTCTGAGACTGTACCTCGCCTGTGATCCGAACACGGAAATCACACCCGTCCCGGTTCGGTCTCCTTTCCGAACACCGTTCTGCAGAATATACTCGATCTGATTCAAATAACCGCGCTCGTCACAAAAGAGAGAGACGAGCTTTTTCTCTCCCTCGGTGTTTGTTTTGGCATTTTCAACCTCCTTGCAACGCGCGTATGAGTTTTCAACTACTGTGCCGGGCATTTTGTTTCGCCAAAGAATACACTAAATACAAAAATGGTTTCCGTCAAATCCAGTAGCACAAAACTGTCCACTAACACCGCGTAGACGTAAACATAAATCTTCCCGCGAAATTTAAAGTCTATGTCATAAAGTCATCCAATGAACGCGCTCAAACCTGAAAAAATAAATAAATAATTAGACGATAAACCAATCAGCTGACTAGAATGAAAAGTGGGCGGGGCTTCCTCACATGCCGCCAAATCAATAGGTTACTCACGTAACCCCGGTTCTCTGAAACATCGAGTGGAGAGATCCACCTATGGGAAGGGCATCCGTACCTGACCTCTGCAGAAGCATCCAATTGCACCAAGTCTGGCTAGACAGACAGAAGCGCGTGTCCTATGCTCGGTAAGGTCCCGCCCCTTACCTAAGGGCATATAACAATCTGCACGCGCTGCTGCTCCTCAGTAAGAATATTCGCTTCTCGTGCAGCAAGCGGGGCAAGCTTGGTGGATCTCTCCACTCGATGTTTCAGAGAACCGGGGTTACGTGAGTAACCTATTGTTCTCTTTCATCATCTCGTGTTCGAGATCCACCTATGGGAGACATGGACAGCTCCCCGATTGCCCAATACACTCACAGTGAGGTCCTGCAAGCCAGAAAAGGGAACGGTCGCCCCAAGGAGGCGGTGCTTGACACGTCCCGTAATTACACACATGGCAACCCTGAAGCACACAAGTGAGAACTGTGTACTGGCAGAGCTGAAGAAACATGTTAGTGGCACAAACATAAATATCAGCCCAGCAGCACCCAGTAAAGACAACACCCAGCAGGAATGTTAATGCATGCTCGGTGACATGAATGTGTACAGCCAACCGGCCCATTACCCCTTTTTCCCTACTTCATATATGTATATATATATATATATATATATAAAATATATTACATATATAAAGAAAAAAGGAACCAACAGGGGAGGGGCTATGAAGAACCCACCCCCAGGACAGAATGAGCTACCGGGGTCCTGGTTACATCCAGTCGGTAGTAACGTACAAAAGTATGGGGAGAAGCCCAGCTGGCAGCAGAACAGATGTCCTGCAATGAAACTCCCCTGAACAGAGCCCAAGAGGCGGCCATGCCCCTCGTTGAGTGGGCTCTGATGCCTTCTGGAGGCAGCACTCCTGAAGATTCATAAGCCAAAATTATAGCTTCCACAAGCCAATGTGAGAGGCGTTGCTTAGAAATGGGATTCCCCGAGTGAGGAGGAGCCCAAGAGATAAAGAGCTGATTGCTCTTCCGAAAAGCACTGGTCCTATCCAAGTAAGCCCGCAGGACACGGACCGGACACAGACCATTCAGCCTCTGATCCTCTTCAGATGAAAAAGGAGGAGGGTGAAAAGCGGAAAGCTCCATTACCTCACACGAGAATGCTGGGAAGCATTTCGGCATAAAGGCCGGGTTAGGCTTAAGAAAAACCTTATCTCCACTAAGAGAGAATTTAGTGCACGAGGAATGAACAGAGAGTGCATGTAGGTCACTGACACGTTTAGCTGATGCTAAGGCCAGGAGCAACGCTGTCTTAAAAGACAGAATTTTCAGGGAAACGCCTCCCAGGGGCTCAAAAGGTGGCTGACATAAAGCCTCCAGCACCATGGAGAGGTCCCATTCAGGGACAGTCCTTCTAGTAACTGGGAGAGAACGGCGGGCACCCTTCATAAATCTACGAATGAGGGGGTGCTGCCCTGCCGTTAAGCCATCAAACCCAACATGACAAGCGGAAATAGCTGCCAGGTAGACCTTAATAGTGGAAAAAGTCCTGCCTTTATCCATAAGGTCTTGTAAAAAACATAAAATATCAGAGACTGAACACTGATATGATGTTGAACCACGCTCATCACACCACCCTTCAAACACTTGCCACTTACAGTCATATAGGGACCTTGTGGAGGAAGCCCTAGCGTTCTGTATAGTTGCAACCACCCGTGGGGGGAGCCCCATCGAGCTTAAGTTTGTCCTCTCACGGGCCAAGCCCACAGAGCCACCCTGTCCGGGTGTGGGTGATATATTTCCCCGTTCGCCTGAGACAGCAGGTCTGTGCGAAGAGGGAGGGGCCACGGTTGGGCATGCAGAAGAGGAATTATCTCTGCCAACCATGGTGCCTTGGGCCACCTGGGTGCTATCAAAATTAGGGACAGGCCCTGCTCTCTCACCCTGGCCAGGGTAGGAATTAACAGGCACAGGGGGGGAAACGCGTAGAGCAGCACTTTGGGCCACGGGTGGGCAAGTGCGTCCACGCCGAGGGGCGCGTCCTCGTCCTTTAGCGAGAAGAACATAGGACAGTGGGAGTTTTCGCGCGAGGCGAAGAGATCTACGTTCGCCTTCCCGAATTTCTCCCACAACATGCCCACTATCTGGGGGTGGAGTCGCCAGTCTCCGTAGAGCGGGTTCCCCCTCGACAGAAGGTCCGCGCCCCTGTTCAGGACACCTGGAACATGGGTTGCGCGTAACGACAGGAAGTGCCGCCTGCTCCACACCAAAAGCCTGTGAGCTAGGGCATGAAGCTTGGGCGAGCGCATGCCGCCCTGGCGATTGATGTGTGCCACTGCAGTGGTATTGTCGCAGCGAACGAGCACATGATGCCCCTGCAGACGGGGAAGAAAATGATTCAGAGCTTTCCATACGGTCATGAGCTCCAGATAATTTATGTGGGCTGAACGAAGTTCGCTCGGCCACGAACCGTTCACCGTCCTGCCCTCCTGAGTGGCTCCCCAGCCTGTTAAGGACGCGTCTGTCGTTACCACTTTTCGCAACATAACAGCCCCGAGAGGGGTCCCATGTGCGTACATGTCTGCACTCCTCCAGTGGCGCAAGGCTGCTGTGCACGAGCGCGTCACTGTGACAGAGCGGCAGAGGTCGCGTAATGGGCTGAAGTGGAGGGATAAAACCCACTTCATGAATGCCCTCATACGCAGAAGGCCCAAAGGCAAAACTTGAATAGCTGATGCCATAAGACCCTGTAATCTGAGACACTTGCGATATGGCACATTCGTCCCCTCCTTGAATTGTGATAGACAATTCATTAGAGAGCGAACGCGTTCTTGTGAAAGGCGCGCGCGCATTGAGATTGAATTCAGCTCCAGACCCAGGAATATAACACTCTGGGCAGGTGTGAAATTGCTCTTGCTCACATTCACTCTGAACCCGAGTGATGTGATGTGCGTGAGCACACGGCGAGTGTCTTGCACCACCTCTTCCCTGGAATTGGCTATGATTAACCAATCGTCTATGTATGTTAGGATCCTGAGACCCGTTATTCTCAGCGGCGCTAAGCCCGCTTCCGCACATAGACAGAACACCCTCGGACTCAGCGAGAGGCCGAAAGGGAGGACTGTGAATTCGTAGCATATGCCCTGATAGGCAAAGCGAAGAAATTTCCTGTGCGGGGCGTACATATTGATGTGGAAAAAGGCATCTTTCAGATCGACTGATGTGAACCAGTCGTTCTGATGAATTGAGCGCGCGAGTGTGCCGTGTGTTAACATTCTGAAATTGTATTTCCTCAAATGTTTGTTTAACACTCTGAGATCCATAATAGGACGGAGAGAGCCGTCCTTCTTTGGAACTAGGAAATAACGGGAGTAAAACCCCTGATTGCATTGATCTCGGGGTACTACTTGAATCGCCCCCTTCACGAGGAGGGAGGAAATTTCTTCTTTCAGAATGTGTGCAGCGCTCTTTTCTGTGTGAGAAAAGATAACGCCGCCGAAAGGTGGAGGTCTCCTGGCAAACTGGAGCCTGTACCCTTTCGTTATGGTTCGAATCACCCACTCGGGAGCCGACACAGCCTGCCAAGCTGTTGTGTGGCTCGCAAGTGAGCCCACCTGAGCCGGGGAAGCGCTTATTGCTGCGTTTATGCCCGAGTTGCTCATTTGAAATACAATGGCGCCATCTAGTGGACAACATAGGGGCGACATAAGGGGTTGTGGAGAGATGTTCTCTCTCTGTGCTGGATTTTTGTGATTTTTTGTGTTCTTTTTCTTTTTTGAAACACTTGGGCCGAAGCCTTTATTGAGTGTGTGGGAGAGATGTAATAGGGGCTGTGTGGTGACACTGCTCTCATACTGTTTCTCACTGTAAACACTTCCAGCACATGGAAGTTCCCTGATATGGGCTGAACAGGGGAACACACATGGTTCTGAACCGAACACACAGGGTGGGCACCCACTGGTAGGGGGGCTGACCCCACCGAGTGAAACCCTCCTTTTCTTGAGAACTTGGAGGGTCGAACAAGAGTCCGGGGGCTGGTGGCCCGAGAACGTGGACTCAAAGCCCCCTGAGGCCATGGATCAGGCCGGCCGCTTCCGTTTAGAATCGGAGGGGGTAGAGTGGGGGTTTCTTGGCCGCAGCCGCGGCGAAAGACATTCTACCCCAAGGCTTAGCAGAAGGCGGGTTACCCTGCTGATGAGGTGGCTTATTCCGAGGCTTTGCCTTACCGGGGTAATGGAAAGGACGCCCGAAGCAGGAGGGTTGGGTGGTCGCGCGGGTGGTGCCTGGCGCGGTGCCGCTCTCCTCGGGAGGCATAATTTTAGCGCTTCGTCCTCCTTCCTCTTGTCGTCGCAACGCTGTTGCATTAAAGCGACGGCAGGGCCAAATAGAGCCTGGCCAGGCTCTACAGGGGCACCCGCAATGCGCCGTTTCTCACTGTCAGGGAGGCCCGACAAGTTAAGCCAAAGAGCACGTTCTCCAGCCACTGAGAACGCCATAGAGCGCCCGCAGGCTTGGACGGCCTGACGGGCATTACGGAGAACAAGGTCATTCACCGTAACAATCTCCTTCCACAGAGAGGGTGTGGGGGTCCCTTTTTCCAATTGTTGCCCCATATCGACCAGGAGTTCAGCCTGGTATGCAGACAGAAGAGAGGAGACATTGAGGGCTCTGACGGCCAAGGCCGAGGCTTTGTAAGAGGCCTGGTGTATAGAGGCAGAAAACCGGTCCATTTTGTTCGGGAGAACAGGTTTGGGGGGGGCAAGTAGACCACCTTGAGATGGATTAAGGTGTCTGGCGACAGAGGGCTCGATGGCGGGGGGGTCACCCATCCCAAGGGCCGTCATGTCCTTTACTTCAAGGCCCGCGAGACCGTGTTTTAGGTCCAGCGGGTCCCCCCAAAAGTACCTCATATGCTTTGCGCATGCAGGAAGGACGGGGAGAAGTTGTTTTCTCGAGCCTGGAGGAGGTCCCAGGAGTTTCCCGTCATACACGTCCCTCTCTTGGTCAGTGGCACTTTGTAAAGCTGGCCATTCGATATTGAGGCGAGCGGCCGCTCGCTCACAAACCTCGATGAGGACAGACTGGGTGAGGGCTGCAGGGGCGTTAGCCTGAGTCACAGAAGACGGGATGGCATCCTCGTCCTCCGAACCTTCAAGAAGGCCCGCATCGTCGTAGTCACCAGAACCAGCCGGCTCATTGGCGAACGAGGGGTCCACTGAGAGAATCTCCTCAGGAAATTCCGGGTTGTGTTGATCAGCCCAGCTGAGCGAGGCCGCGCCCGGAGGAAACCAGGAGCGCGTCGTCATCACCGTTACCCCCATCGGAGTCGGAGAGTTCGAGGTCGGTGCACTGGGTAGCGGCGACCTTGAGCCTCCGGCGGCGGAGTTTTTTAGGCAACGCCAGGCAGTGGCTACAGTTTTCCGGAAACTCTAGAGCCTCCTCCGCATGTTTGAGACCCATGCACACAACACATAAAGGATGGGAATCCTTGGCTGCGATGAGGGCACCGCACGCGGCCGGGCAGGCACGCGATAGGCTGCCCCCAGAGGAGGCCGTAGGCTTAGAAAATGCCATAAATGTTCGAAAACTCCGAAAAATCCTTGCGTGGAGCAGGAGAGAGAAAAGGCGGGCAGCCTGGTGGTAGTTTAGAGCGAGCTTGGGCGGCTTGCAATAAACAATAAACAGCTAAGTTGGCTGAAAAAGGTTAATCACGTCAGGCGGAGGCTGATCTGTGCGATGTATCCTCCTGTAGACGGGTGAGTGAAAAACTCTAATTTCAACCGAGCTGAGTACAAAACAGAGGTCGCGAGAAGCGAATGTCAACTGAGGAGCAGCAGCGCGTGCAGATTGTTATATGCCCTTAGGTAAGGGGCGGGACCTTACCGAGCATAGGACACGCGCTTCTGTCTGTCTAGCCAGACTTGGTGCAATTGGATGCTTCTGCAGAGGTCAGGTACGGATGCCCTTCCCATAGGTGGATCTCGAACACGAGATGATGAAAGAGAACCCGTTTCCTGGTTGTTTTTTCCTCCAGTCGGCGCATGACTGCTCAAAAAGACGAATCCTCATTCAAGTCTAATAACATTTTCTGCATTAATGGAGGAAATTATACACTTAAATGTATAATCTTTTAAATCTATTACTTCTAATAATGGGTACCTGATATAATAAATAAAATAAACCGCTCCTGTAATCTCTTTTTACAATAATTATGTGGTAATCACTAAAGACTGTGATTGGTCCACCGTGAGCAGCGCTGAGAAAAGTAACACCACCGATGTGAACAAATATGAAGCTGACTGCTGCAATTTGCAATCAATAAACAAAACCTGTTTTGAATTCAAAGTTGCAGGCAAATAGTCACAAATGTGTAAAATGACATACATAAACTTTTATTAAGCTACATATTTACTTTTGTACTTTAATATACTTTTGCATTACAACCAAAAATTGGACGGGCTGATAAGACAATGTTTAAAAAGAACTTTAACTAGAACTAAGAAGATTGGAGATTTCCGACCTGCAGCTATATCTACTTGGGCTTAACAGCACTCTTTTCAACTCCTTCCCCCGACTGAAACCATCTAACCTCGCCAATCGGTAAATTATGTTATACAGTCGACAACACACCTAGGGCTCAATTTTCGTGAGTGCGCAAAGCGCTATGACCGTGCGCAACGTCTTATGCAGTTTCCGTGAGATCGCTAATTCGGAGTGCAATGTTCGTGCCAGGACAAAGCGCAAGTGGGTGTGGGTGGGAGTGTTTGCACTACTGTGGGTACATCCAAATTCAAATGACAAGAATCGCATTTTCTATTCATATTAAAGGAGCATGTGTCACTGTCAATGAAATATGCCTGGCAGTTAATGCACAATAGAACGTAAGTCCATATTTCTATTCTTCTAATTCATTGCATATAGTCCATTTACACTACCAACCTCTTAGTGTGCTGTCTTTGTTTAAATCGTTGGTGCTTGAGGGAATGGTCTATGTAATAGGATGCAGACACTGAAATAACCAGAAAGGAACCTCAGAATTAAATTTAACTTGGTCCAGCATTTTGTGCATTGCACGCATTATTTTGTTCAAACCCAGGGCTCTTTGTGTTGCTGGCAGTGTGAATGGGGTTTAACCATGTGTGGAAGTGTTGGCCCCTTTTGGAGTTGGCCTAACCCCCATCTGGAGAAACCCTGCCCCCTTATGGAGTTACCACGCCCTCTTTTGGAGATTCCAACCCTATTTGGAGATCTCCGGACTGCAGCTATACCTACTTGGGCTGTGTGGCAGGTGGATTTTTACACCTAGTGCAAATAGTCACTCCAGACAATTTAAAAGACATAAAAAGAAGGCTGGACTGGTAATCTGGCATACCGGGCATTTTCCCGGAGGGCCGATGCACTTTGGGGCCAATCAGGGGTGGACTGGCCATCGGGAGAACCGAGCGACCCGGTGTGTCGGCCGCAAAATGTGCCAAATGGACCACGATAAGCTAAAATGAGCTTATACAACAAGTTTTGGGCCAGTTGCCATGTAAAATCTTGGGCTATTGGTGGAGAAGAGAGAGTAGAGTGATATAGCCAATTCATGGATGGGGATTATTAGGAGGCCATGATTGAGAAGGGCCAATGGGGGGATTTGGCCAGGACACCGGCATTACACCCCTTCTCTTTTCGAGAAGTGTTCTTGGATTTTGAATGACCACAGTGAGTCAGGACCTCGGTTTAACATCTCATCCAAAAGTTGGTGCCGTTTTAGAGTACAGTGTCACCATCGCTATATTGGGGCATTAGGGAACCCCCTGCTGGCCTCCGTAGGACCACTTCTAGCTGCAACCTTAGTTTCCCCAGGAGGTCTCCCATCCAGGTACTGCCCAGGCTCAACCCTGCTTAGCAATAGTGGGCAACCAGTCTTGAGATACAGGGTGATATGGCTGCTGGCATAGAGTAAAGTTTTCGGTTATATTTAAAGTTATATTTACAAAAGTTTCATGAATGAGGCCCTTTGTCACCATTTACTCAATCTTATGTTGTCCCAAAACCTGCATGACTTTCTTTCTACCATGGAACACAAAGGAAATGATAGGAACCTATGCAGTATGTTAGTCTCAGCCACAATGACCTTTCATTGCATCTTTTATTTTCCATACAATGGAAGTGACCAACATGGCATACCTTACTCTTTTGATCTTCTCTGGCTACTTCCAGCAGAATAATGCACCATATCAAGCAAACGTTGTCTCAAGCAGGTTCCACAAACATAACAATTCTCAGTTACTCCGATGACCTCCGAAGTCCACCAGATATCCAGTCCAATTTAAAACCTTCGTCCAACCCACAAATCTGTAGCATTTCCATGATTTTATAATCTCAATATGGCCCATCATTTTTTAAGGAATGTTTCCAACACCATGTTGATTCCAGTCAAATTTAAAAACTTCTAGGGCAAAGGGGACTACTAAGTAGCATTAGAAACGTGTACTTCATAGAGTGGCTACTGAGTGTATATTGGTAATACAACTCAAGTGCATTTGTGCAAGACTGCAGAGTATCCTGTGCAGGCACCCATTTCAAAGTCAATACTGACTTTATCAATGCATTGTACACCACAGAAGTATGCATATCTTTTCTGCAACAAGAACCTGGCCACAGTGCACTGGCTGGACCTCTTCCATGAAATCTTTCTAAATGATTTCCAGATGTTTCACAAGGGGCCGGACTCTCAAACAGGGAGTTTCAACATCACTGTGAGCTGTGCCTGTTGTTTCCGCTCTCGAGTTCCTCTTCTTTCTCTCCAAACATAAGGAGACAGTCAGTCTAGCTGATGGAGAACATACGTGGTCAGCAGAACCGGAGCCATGAGCTCGCAACTCCTTCTGCCGTTTGACATTTTTGTGGCTTTTTGATTCAACCTGATCACGCAGGAGGACCAACAACACACAAACGGAGAGCAATACACTCTATTTGCAGAACAAACACATCTGAAAAAGGCTGTAGCTGAATTGGAGACTGCAGCGACTCACTTGGATGTTTGTTTGGCCACAGATTTAACCTGAGCGTCTCGCTTTGGTGGGTCGGTGAGACTGTTTAACGGAGCACCATTATAGAATCTTCTCGAAACGCCCAGTTTTGTCAATCACAATGAAAGGTAGGCCACATGAATCATATCTTTACATAAATGGCTGTTTGTCTGAAGTAGCCTATGTTGCTAAAGATGACTTTAGAAAGGAAATCTAATGTTATGGATAGCATACGAGATACGAGATGATAGATTGGTGGTTTTGAACAAGTTTAACTGGGTTGAGAGTTTAACTGGGTTTTTTCTAATTGTCTAAACCATTTTTTATTTTCACAGTGAGAATCAGATAATTATGGCAGAAAGTGAAAGTGTGGCAGTGCACTGTGAAAGTATTGATTTAATCCCATATTCTGCAATACTATTGTGTCGTCATATATTATATTAGGGCCAAAACGACTTATACTTGTTTCATTTTACTATGTGGATGCATGATGTTATTTTGCACGCTAATAAATAAAAATATCTAAATATGACCCCCTCTTTCTTGCTAATTTAATCGTAACGCCAACTATCTTTTTGTCTCTTAGATGATTTTGCAATTGAGGAGGATCTTCAGTCATTTGGATATAAGCGGTTTGGTAAGAAGCCCTCAGATTTCACAGATTGCATCCTCACAAAGTTGAAGAATCACTGTTTTCAGCTGCGACAAAATCGCATTTTATAAATTCATATTACTCCCTCAAATATACATTTTATACTAATTATGTACATTATACACTTTCATAAACTCATGTCTCTTAGAGGCAACTTTAAGTGTAGTTCAGGGGTAATTGTTTAAGTATTTAATAATAATAATAACAATAATAATTCCTTACATTTATACAGCGCTTTTCTAGGCACTCAAGGTGCGTTACATATTATAGGGGGAATCTCCTCAACCACCACCTGTGTGCTGCATCCACCTGGATGATGCGACAGCAGCTATAGTGCACCAGAACGCCCACCACACACCAGCTATTGGTGGAGAGGAGAGAGTAGAGTGATGTAGCCAATGGGGGGAATTTGGCCAGGACATTGGGGTTACACCCCTACTCTTTACGAGAAGTGTCCTGGGATTTTTTTGAATGACCGCAGAGAGTCAGGACGTCGGTTTAACGTCTCATCTGAAAGATGAAGAGATTTATGCAGTGTAGTTGAAATGAAAGAGATGGTGCTTCTCTTAAACAAGGTACAGTATATCTTTAGAAATTACACCAGTCTGTGAAATTCATCGTGGTTCACAAATAGCTTTTTGGTTTTTAGCCTGTGTTGCCAGCCTTACTCTATATTTACGTGTATGTATGTATATATATATACTCACTGAGCACTTTATTAGGAACACTATGGTCTTAATAAAGTGCCAGATGTGGTCTTCTGCTGTTGTAGCTCATCCGCCTCAAGGTTTGACAAGGGCTTCCATCCACAGAACTGCCACTCACAGGATGTTTATTGTTTTTGGCACTATTTGGAGTGGAGACTGTTGTGCGTGAAAATCCCAGGAGATCAGCAGTTACAGAAATACTCAAACCAGCCCGTCTGACACCAACAATCATGCCACGGTCCAAATCGCTGAAATCACATTTTATCCCCATTCTGATGGTTGATGTGAACATTATCTGAAGCTCCTGACCCTCATCTGCATAATTATATGCATTGCACTGCTGTTAAACGATTTGCTGATTAGATAATCGCATGACTAAGTAGGTGCACAGGTGTTCCTAATAAGGTGCTGAAATATATTTCATTACACTATATTTATATATACATTATATATACTGTACATAGTGTGTCAGACAGATGAGGTGAGATGAGGTAAATTTGAATTTAACCCTTAAATGCATGGGAATTTTACCAAACACTCTTACACATTCGGGTCTATAGAGACATTGGGATATTGATAATTCAGCATTGTTGCCCAGAAAATCAACATGACAGAGTATTTCTATGTATAAATATAGTACTAATTTATCTTGTCCTGTGATAGTAAATGTACACTGATGAGCCAAAACATTATGACCACCTTCCTAATATTCTGTTGATCCTCCACATGCCGCCAAAACAGCGCAGACTCTACAAGACCCCTTAAGGTGTCCTGTGGTGTCTGGCACCAAGATATTAGCAGCAGATCCTTCAAGTCCTGTAAATTGGGAGGTGGAGCCAACATGAATCGGACTTGTTGGTCCTGCACATCACAAATTTTGAGGCCAGGGCAACACCTTGAACTCTTCATCATGTTCCTCAAACCATTCCCGAACAATGTGTGCAGTGTGGCAGGGTGCATTATCCTGCTGAAAGAGGCCACTGCCATCAGGGAATACCATTGCCAAGAAGGGGTGTACCTGGTCTGCAACCACATTTAGGTAGGTGGCACGTGTC